>NC_140178.1:27218683-27344473 GCF_963971535.1 Notolepis coatsorum
GAGCTAGGTAGCCAGCAGGCTAAATGCTCCGCGACGCTGAACTGCCTGCGCCGGTCTGTCTGTCGAAGACCGAGGGAACCGCGTCCGGCTTCAGCTGATTAGTGGTCTTCTGGACAAACATCCCACCCCAACAACATAATCCGAGGCAATGAAGTGTTCGCTGCAGATCCTCCTTCCCTGTCCAACAGGCTGGTCGCGCCGTCTGGGTGCAGGCAGCCCGAGCCAACATGTCAACAACACTGTTTTTTTCACTGGTAGTTTGTGGAAATTAACCAACTATCCTCTCTCTCACATGGTAAAATTAGTTTGAACAGCCAGGAGCAATACAAACAGAACCACCGCGGTCCCGTTGTTTTGTAGGCAACATTTTATTTGCTGACCGACCCATTCAATATAGGCAGCTAACCAGAGTGTATACACCCAAGCCACGGTATGACGTCAGCCATGACGTCAGCAACAAAATGGCGGCGCCCATGTTGAAAACAGGGATATTATATTATATTTTTCAGACAAATAAGATGGATTTCACATTTGATTATAGAACCCTGTCTTACACAAGGTACACAACAAACAAACTAGGATCACATTGCTCACTGCTTCATCTCCACTTTAAGGTTATGGTTAAGTTTAGGCATTGTTTCGGAGTTGGTTAAGGTTAGAGTTTGTCTTAGAGCATGGCAATATTCTTTCGGAGTTGGTTAAGGTTATGGTTAAGTTTAGGCATTGTTTCGGAGTTGGTTAAGGTTAGGGTTAAATTTAGGCATTGTTTCGGAGTTGGTTAAGGTTAGAGTTTTTTGCAGAGCATGGCAATAGAATGCAGCCTATTTCCGCACTGCCGCTCTCTCGCGCTGCCGCGGTCACATGGGCGTCACAAGTTAGTTACCTAAAATATTGACGCGACCAGGCCAAGCCAGGCAGCGTGTATATTTTCCCTAACGGAGTTGCACTTCCGCGTTCGGTTTGCGCCATCTGATTGGGCGCGATTGTTAGGAGTAACGCGATTGCCGCTGAAAAAAACATCAGTGGCCAATCAGATTGCGCAAACCGAACGTGGAAGTGCAACTCCGTAAAATATACACGCAGCCAGGCAGGCTGATGATCGCCAGTGTGTTCTCATCCTCTCCTGGCTGATTAATGGGTGAATGAATGAATGAATGAATGAATGTTACTGCTCATGTGCTCTTTTGAACCCTTTCACTGCCACACGACAGAAGGTTAACCCTTTACTATCACACCACCGACGGTTAACCGGCTGTTGTGTGGCAGTGAAAGGGTTAACCTTCTGTGAATTGTCGCAGTGAACGGGTTAAGGGTTTAAGGGTTTAGAAGCGTTTACTGTAGAGACATTGAGGGACCGGTATTCTTTATTTTTGTGTGCTTGCTTTGTGCTCTTAATGCTAGAAAGGCCACAACAGGTCCTTGACCTTTCCTAAATATGTGTTCATTTTTAGTCTAACATCGTTTTCAGATTACATTTTCAAAACACAAAAGAGTTCTGAGTATTTCTAGGTCGTCTTGACCCAATAGGATTTAGACTGTGCGTCATCACAATCTAGCAGGTGTTCATTGACCAACAGTAATTTCTGGTTGCTTTTCTTTTTTTCTTAAAAAAAAAAGAACAGTTAAAACCCAGCCTTGCTAAAACCAAGGGAGAGAGGAAGCTTTCTAGCCTAAAACATCAAATAACGACATATTAAAGGGATATTTCACTTTAGTAGAACTTAGTCGAGTTTCAGCAGTCTTACGACTATGTATTACGTTACCATTGATTAACATAAAATACTTGTCGTCTGGTATCAATGGAACATAATATGAAACGGTAGCCAAAAGTAACAAAAATGTTTTTAATGATAATTACCGTCTGGTTTGACGGTGCAGGAATCAAATAAAAGGATAACAAACAAACAAATGACAAGACTGTGCATACAGGTGACCAGCCACAGAACACAGGGGAGAACAAAACAGATATCCACAAGGGGATGACGAGAAACACCTGGGCTGATTACAAATGGATACACCTGGGAGGGAAACAAACAAAGAACTACAGGAAGCCAAGACAAGGAACTACAACTAAGGCACAGGACAGGGAACACATACAAAAACACTGGAGAACACAAGAGATCAAGATTACAGGAACACAAGATACATGGAACAGACGAACAAACTAACAGGGTAACATGAACAGGAGGGATACAAACATACCCACACATAACACTATGTAAAGTCCTCTACAAGTAAACTAGCGACCACTGCTGTCCCTGTCGTCCGCTGTCAACACCACCGTTCCTCCCCAGGTGTCAGCCTCCTCATTCACTTCCATTCATTTTGGAGACATAGTCTAAATATCATACTTCTGAAGTATAAACAAACTACTGCTGTGCATATTTCAATAAAACACACAATTCTGAGTCAAAAGTATGTGTTTGTTTTGGCATTTGATGTGTGTTTACAGGTTTATTACCTTTGACAAACAGAAGCAGATCCGGTCAGTTTGTTGTAGGTTTGAGTGTGCCGTGTATCTTTGCCTTGCATGTTTGAGGAGTGGTTACCATGGTTATGTGCTGCCTTTCTAAAAAAAAAAAAAGAAAAAAAAAAAAACATTTTAAACATACTGTGAGAAGTTGACAGTTGGTCAAACTACACGTCAAGTGAAGAATAGTTCATAATACTCATCATTTGAAAGTACCTTTGACTACTTTTGAATAATATTGCTGTATTGTTTGTTTATAATTCAGAAGTATGATATTTTGACTTGGTCCTCAAAATTAACAGAAGTGAACGATGAGCCTGACACCTGGGAGGAACGGTGGTGTTGACAGCAGACGACAAGGACAGCAGTGGTCGCAGTGGTTTACATAGAGGTAAGACTGGTGATTTTTGACAAGTTCTACTAAAGTGAAATATCCCTTTAACTAAATTATCAATCTCAAGTTGTGAAACAAAGTACTTCAAAGTTTATCTCCTGATATTGATATTACCAAAGATGGTGGTACTGAAGATAGTATATAGCACATATATATATACCAACAATACATTTGATTAGACAGATGAATTGTCACCCCACACTCCTACACAGAGAGTTGAATGACGTTCCACTGTCAAAACTGTTTTGCAGGCTGTGTAAATGGTGCATTTATATAGCGTTTTTATCCAAAGCGCTTTAAAATGTCCCCCTCACATTTGACCCATTCACTCACACATTCACACACCGACGGCGGAGGCGACCATGCAAGGTGCCAACCTGCTCATCGGGAGCAATTAGGGGTTAAGTGTCTTGCTCAAGGACACTTCAACACGCTGCCTGGGAGGAGCAGGAATCAAACCGGGAACCTCCGAATTACCAGACGACTGCTCTACCTCCCGAGCCACTGTTAGTTCAAAAGTAGTTCAAGGTATTGTTGGTACTACATTATAAATAGTAGATAATATATAATATAATATAATGTAATATAATATAATATAATAATGTACTGTGGTAGCCTATAATAAAATCTTGTAACAATTGTTTTATGAATCAGTTCATTTCTAGCACTCAATAGTGAATGTTTATATTTTCCTTTTACGGTAAGCAGGTTGTGTTATTCTGGATTAATGAATAAACTATACGGTTCGTTAGAATTGTACAGTTGTCCTAATGTTACTTATCCTAACATAACAAATCCATGAATTTTTTGATTTCTTTTAAATTATGGAAATTATATGCCAGTAATATTATGTGAGCAGTCAGAATGACTGTTATGGCCTTTCTGGTAGTTATGGAATTCCGGACATTCTAGTGTCGATCCCTCTGAGACTCTTCAGCCTAGTTGCCTAGATGAAATATCTCTGCCTTAAAGCGCTGGCGTTGAACAGATAAACACTTTTTTGTATGGTGTAGGGGTAATTCGCCCCCTCTGCAAATATTTCAAATGTAGACTTTTAGATAAACAAATGGACATTTTAAAACCACCACACAAATATTTCACTATACACAATTTGAGAAGTAGCAACACGATCTCTCTAACACACACACACGCACGACAGCGGGGGAGTGACAGTGGGTCAGAGCGATCAACTGGTAATCAGAAGGTTCGATTCCGGCTCCTCCCGGCGGTGTGTCGAAGTGTCCTTGAGCGGGCTGCGGGACACTTAACCCCTAGCTGCTCCCGATGAGCAGGTTGGCACGTTGCATGGTCGCCTCCGCCGTCGTTGTGTGTGAATGTGTGAGTAAACGGGCGAATGTGAAGCGTAAGCTGTAAAATGCTTTGGATAAAAGTGCTATATAAATGCCTTCCATTTACTATTTACAGTAAATGCTTTGGATAAAAGTGCTATATAAATGCCTTCCATTTACTATTTACACATGTCGCACACACGCACGCACGCGCGCACGCACGAACACACACACACACACACACACACACACACACACACACACACACACACACACACACACACACACACACACACACACACACACACACACACACACACACACACACACACACACACACACACACACACACACACACACACACACAGACACACACAAACCAGCATTATGCCTCTGTTCGGTGGCTACTGCTGCTGTCAGATATGGCTCACAGCAGGGTGGCGCTGGATCGACAGTATCTTGCTGACAGAGAGAGAGACAGATGTGCCTGTGAACACCTTGTTTTCATCACGTTCAAAACCTCAGAGCTCAGACAGAAGAAGCAGGAGGTCCCGCGTCACACGTTCCTCTGTTGCTGCACCCTATAATACGACCAGGACGGAGGCTCAAACAACAAGAATGATTGGGTATCAAACACGTCTCCTCTCCAGTTTTCTCAAAACACACATTGCAGCTGCCTCTCAAGGTTAACCCTTTATGTTAAAACCGTCTGTAGTGTGTTAGTGAAAGGGTTAACCTTCTGTAGTGTGGCAGTGAAAGTGTTAACCCTTTGCAGTGTGGTAGTGAAAGGGTTAAGTTGAAGTGCAGATGAACCCTTATGTGGTGTTAGGTCTCCAGCGACCCGTTTCAAGGTTATAATATGTAATAACTACCATGTAGTTGATTGTATTAGAACAAGGCTTGATGATATCCTCCACAACACATATATAAGCACAGTAAAACTATGTTTCACCATTTAGAAAATTCTGAAGGTATCTGCAGAAAAAAAGGTACGACTGTGGTGTTAGGGTCATTCTTGACCCGGCTAGGTAAAACTATACTATAAAAATACTAAATATAAATAAAAAAAATAAGAATAAATATACTAAACTTTTTTTCAGAAGTTATATTCTAATATTATAGTCAGAAAACATTATTATGGGTTTCACATTTAGTATATTATGATTGAACAACCTCATTTTCATCTTAAAAATAAGGGACATGATGTGTCTCGGGGGCCATAAAATCAAATTACAATGGGATTATATGGTTATGAATGCATATAATGTTAGTTAGGATGTAGTATTAACTATATTGAGTGATACTCCTTTCTTTTTACTGGTCAGGACTGAGTTAGACCCCGGGTCAACATTGACCCGCTAACAACGGTCAGTGGTGCCAATTCAATTCCTAACACAACATGAGGGTTAAACAGGTCGACAAAAGATACTGTGTCAAGAGGCAAACACGATACTGTAAGAGCATTCACATTTAGAACACATTTCTGCCCCGAAAATTTGCATTTCACCACTGGTTTGATGTACACTTCAGGCGCTTTCATTTTTGTCTCAAGGTGAGCAGGGCTCTCTCTCTCTCTTTCTCTCTCTCTCTCTCTCTCTCTCTCTCTCTCTCTCTCTCTCTCTCTCTCTCTCTCTCTCTCTCTCTCTCCCCCTCTCTCTCTCTATCTCTCTCTCTCCCCCCATCTCTCTCTCTCTCTCTCTCTCTCTCTCTCTCTCTCTCTCTCTCTCTCTCTCTCTCCCCCCATCTCTCTCTCTCTCTCTCTCTCTCTCTCTTCTCTGTCTCTCTCTCTCTCTCTTTTGTGTGCTGGCATTTGATGAAATGGACATATCTGCCAATCACAGATGCAGCTCTGGGGAGAACCTGATCTCCAGCACGCACTGTGCATTGATGGCCTCGTGTGTGTGAAGTCTGGGAGAAGTAAACTTGGCCTAGAGAACTTGAAGCTATTGGAAATTCAAAGTGCCTTTGACCAGGAGATGAAAAAAAAGAGAAATAAGCTCAAGGAGAGGAGAATGGAGAGGAAGAGGAGGAATAGAGTGTGGGGTAGAGCAAGAGAGAGAGAGAGCTAGAGCAAGAGCGAGAGAGTGGAGAGGAATAGGAGGAAGAGAGTGTGGGGTAGAGCAAGAGAGAGAGAGAGCGAGAGCGAGGAAGAGAGAGAGAGAGAGAGAGAGAGAGAGAGAGAGAGAGAGAGAGAGAGAGAGAGAGAGAGAGAGAGAGAGAGAGAGAGAGAGAGAGAGAGAGGGAGAGGGAGAGGGAGAGAGAGAGAGGAATAGGAGGAAGATAGTGTGGGGTAGAGCAAGAGAGAGAGAGAGAGAGAGAGAAGGTAGAGAGAGATAGGAGTGGAAGAGAGTGTGGTGTAGAGAAAGAGAGAGAGAGAGAGAGATAGGGAGAGATAAAGTGGAGAGGAAGAGGAGGAAGAGAGTGTGGGGTAGAGAAAGAGAGAGAGAGAGAGGAATAGGAGGAAGAGAGTGTGGGGTAGAGCAAGAGAGAGAGAGAGAAGGTAGAGAGAGATAGGAGTGGAAGAGAGTGTGGTGTAGAAAAAGAGAGAGAGAGAGCGAGAGAGAGAGCGAGAGAGAGAGAGAGAGAGAGAGAGAGAGAGAGAGAGAGAGAGAGAGAGAGAGAGAGAGAGAGAGAGAGAGAGAGAGAGAGAGAGAGAGAGGGAGATAAAGTGGAGAGGAAGAGGAGGAAGAGAATGTGGGGTAGAGAAAGAGAGAGCGAGGGAGAGAGTGGAGAGGAAGAGAAGGAAAAGAGTGTGGGGTAGAGAAAGCGAGAGAGAGAGAGGGAGATAAAGAGAGAGTGAGGTAGAGAGAGACACAGCTAGCAGGTCATTGCAATTGTTATCTTGGTAGCAGACGGAGAGTGAATTGTATGTATGTTGGGTTGATTAATGAAGGCGCTTGTCAATAAGACAATGCAGACGGGATATTAATTCATCAGGCTGGCAGGAGGTGCCGACTATAATTGAAGACATTTTCTCTCAGGAAATGTAGAAGTCGAGAGACGAAGAGAAAATACAGAGTGGTTTAACTGCAGGGGGAATGAGCGTAGCAATGCCACCTCCGAAAACACAGAGCATTTTAATCAAACTGCAAATAATGACACGTCTTAAGAAGGCCAGCAAGAATGATTGGAAATCCGGGTATCAACTTATCAGTCTCCAGTATTTCTGTAGCCATTGAGGGACCATGAGCATTCTTTATTTTTGTGTGCATGCTTGTGCTCTCAATGCTAGCATTTGACTGTTTATATATACAGTAGCGTAATGTAGCTTTATTGACATAAAAGCCACTACAGGTCTTTGACTTTTCCTAAGTATGTGATTATTTTTAGTCTAACATCGTTTGTAGATTACATTTTCAAAACACAATCCGAGTATTTCTAAAGGCCGTAATGATACGTCTTAAGAATTCCAGCAAGAATGAATGAAAATTCGGTATCAAATGATCAGTCTCCAGTATAAAAATATATAATAGGTAATATACATTGTATACCTGGGGAATTGTTTTTCCTCAAGATTCATGCATAGCCTTTAAACGCCCAATCTGCAATCCAAACGTAATCAAATAAAATACGAGTGGAGAGTTTTAATTTCCTGGTTGATAACCCTTTCACTACCACACTACAAAGGCTTAACGCTTTCACTACCACACTAAAGAAGGTTAACCCTTTCACTACCACACTACAGAAGGTTAACCCTTTCACTACCACACTACACAGGGTTAAAGCTTTCACTACCACACTACAAAAGATTAACCTTTCACTACTACACTACCGAAGATTAACCTTTCACTACCACACTACAGATGGTTAACCAGTGAAAGGGTTAACCTTCTATAGTAGTGAAAGGGTTTTAACTGAGTTCCTGACTGAGTTAAACATACCTAT
The DNA here is from genome assembly GCF_963971535.1 of Notolepis coatsorum. Classification (NCBI taxonomy): domain Eukaryota; kingdom Metazoa; phylum Chordata; class Actinopteri; order Aulopiformes; family Paralepididae; genus Notolepis; species Notolepis coatsorum. Next base: position 27,226,722 of record NC_140178.1, read on the forward strand.
ATTCTTATTCATGATGGGTTAATACAGTTCCAAAGATTTATTTACTTATAGATCAAGATAACTCTTCAATGTACATTATGTCATTTGTCACTTGCCTGGATTCAGCCCCTGAATCACTAGCTGTCCCGCCTACTTCTGAATTATTTTGTGATGGTTTGATTGATTGATTGAAAACTGTATTAACAGATTGCAGAATGGGTACAGTACAGTACAGCTCATTACATACAATTGTTAAGGGGATGCAGACCAGAGAAAGACTTTCGTCTTGTTTACATCAGGGTCCCCCATTTTCAATTCATCATAAGGTCTGGTCTGGTCCTGCTGCCCTTGATTGGTGCTTCCTCCAGTTGGACCTTCAATTGGGCCAATCAGCATCCGTTGATAGGCAGAGTCTACTGATACCTACCAGGTCTGTAGACCAGAATAATGGACTTGGCCAGTATTGAACAGTATTATAAACTATAGGGGAACTATCTTATAAATGGCCTTTTCCTGTGGTTTGCATTGTTTTCTAACAATGTTGGGTTGTACCAACACTGACTAGATGTGAAATCTCTAGCTACTCCCGTTTCTTCAGTTCACCTCAGACAAGAACCTCCCCCACTGAACCAAGCCATTCAGAATTGACTCGCTCCCTGACGTAAGTAGGTGCTGCTGATCTGCATATCTCAGCCCCCTCTGTGGTTGTAGCCACCGCCCACAATCAACAATTCGCTCAACAACGGAGCGAGTGGAAATAATGCGAAAGTGGTTTCCCTGTCACTGACACTTCCTCAAAAGAGAGAAAACAGAGAGAGAGAGAGGGGGAGAGAGATAGAGGGAGAGACAGACAGATAGAGAGAGGATCTCATACGGTGCGACTCGTCTCGGAGCATTTACACACACTCACGACTGCGTGTGTGTGTGGGGGGAAACACACGCGCGGTCTCGGAGCGATGTCTCCTCTCTCTCTCCCTCTCTATCTCTCTCTCCCTCTCTCTATCTGCCTCTCCCTCTCTCTATATCTCCCTCTCTATCTCTCCCTCTCTCTCGCTCGTTCTCTCTCTCACTCTCTCTCGTATCAGCACTTGCGTCACGTCAACCTGTTGCAAAATATCATAGCGCACGCTCCCACGCATATTCCGATCCGTGCAATAATATTCAAGGGGGTATATATTGTCATTTGAAACAAGTTACCAATGCATTGTCCCGTGGGATTATGCCCCCCGCGGTGAAATTAATTAGTCCCTCTATCTCTCTCTCTCCTCCCAAAGTTATCTGCCAGTGCAGACTGTGGGTGACTGTCACTCAAAGCGCCTTGCGAGTATGGGTGGAGCCCAGCCAAAAACAGCTTGGAATCTGGAAGTGCAGAAAATGCTGCTCTAGAGTACTTGATTAAAAATACAAAATAATTTATTTCTTTAAAAAAAAAAACACAGATGTGTTCCATAGACTCACAGGAATTGTGTAAAATTGCTCAAATAGTGAAATAAATAGTAAGATAGTTCCCCTTTAATGTTCCAGTAATGTGAATATGATGCTTCCTGTGACCACAGCGTTGCATTACAAAGACAATTCATGTGAGATCACTCATCATCATCATTGGCTGGGCAGATACCCTTCTCCCTGGTACTTCTCTGCTGTAGTGGGCCTGTAACCTCGCCCTGTAAGCACCAAGTCATCAGGTTGATGAGGCCTGCACACATTTAGATGAGAATGTATGTTCGGGTAATGGCGGGTCCATTGGCGCTGGGCTTGGCCCCGAGTCTCGTTAAGAGATTATTCTGACCGTACGACCGCCGAACGTAATGGATCATTACCAGCAGGGTGCTTCGCTTCAATCACTCACCTCTTATTTAGGGCCTGTTCTGTCTTGGTTCACAGTTTGTATCAGTGCACCTCCTGCTACTCTCCACAACAACAAACCCATTGAACTGTAGTTATACTCAGCCAGCCACACCGTTCCACAGAGAGACTCAGGCCATCTCAGAGCTGGCCAGGCTATTGACTGCTCTCATTTAAGCAGTGTTGAGGCAGTATGTTGGACGGATCGATACTGCCTGCCCGTAGGGGCTGTGTGTGTGTGTGTGTGTGTGTGTGTGTGTGTGTGTGTGTGTGTGTGTGTGTGTGTGTGCGTGTGTGTGTGTGATTGTGTGTGGGGGGGGGATTTAGCTGAGGGAGCACTGCCTGGCCCTATTAGGTGCATTCATCATCAGACTCCCACGGTAGAATGGTCACCGGTGAATGTCATGGTGTTTACACACACACACACACACACACACACACACACACATGCACACACACACACGCACACACACACGCACGCATGCACGCACGCACGCACGCACGCACACACGCACAATGCCTCCCTAAGCACCTAGGCCCATTTACTCTCGGCATTTACATGTTGCCCACACCCGTATCTTTCTCCCGTGGGTTTAGGAGTTGTAGCGGTGAACCATAAATTACATAAACTCATGTTCTCCAATTTCAGGATATGATATTAAAGTGTAATTGCTGCTGAGGTAACGGTTCTTATTCCTCCCCGCCCATTGGCCGTTCGGTCGGCCGGTGGGCTGTCCTGTGTTCCTGCGGGGTGGTTGTTGTTCTGTTAGCCACGCCATCAGTCAAACGTGGACAGTGTCGGTCTTCACGGTGCCGTGGCTCCTGATCAGACCAGGTAGGAGGTTGATACTTGAGGCCAATTCAGCAGGACCTTCTTGACGTCCTTCACCTCACAAGTCAACAACAACAAATTCTCCTGAAATAGCGAGAGAATGAAATTAAGCCGTTTGTCGTGGTATTGTGTTGCTAAACAGCATCCCAAAGGGCATCTGTTTGTTTTCTTCCTCCAGATAAATACGTCTTATAAAGAGAAAAACCTGGCCTCGTGGAATGTATCCTGCTATATTATGCAATGCAAAAGTGGCAGGATTTGTGGACAATATGGACACAATGCCTGTGACATTTGTGCATCTACCTCTTTTACCCTCCAGGAGGCCAACCATATAGGCCCGAAAGTTTCTCATCATCATAATGATCACATTATGACTTATCTATCAATCACACTATCTTTTTGTTATAGTGGCCCAAGTCTTTGGCCACGGACCATATTCACACGGCGGCCATTTTGCTCTTTTGGGATTTATTTTCCACCCTGTTCCCAACCTGAAGGTGAGCAAAATGGCCGCTCGGGTGAATACGGTCACGTTGCGTCCTGATAAGGATCAATCCAACAGCGGCGCTGAATCAGAAGACCCGCTGACACACGTCAGCAACACACGGTTCCACGTGTGACAGACCGGTCTGAGTCGCTGTGTTCACCTTCTTTCTATCTAAATGCAAATAGAAGGGCGCTGGAAAAAAAGAGCAAACCGTTGGCATTTCCCACCCTAGTTAGGACAGCCGAAACCAGTCCAATCTTTCGCCGTTGATTAAAGACGCACTACTTCAACCATTATCTGATTTTTTATTATTTTTTTTAAATCTAACCCTAACTAACCTTACTGTCATGCACTTGTCCTAATATACTAACCTACACTGTAGCACTCAACACTTTGATGAACATTGTTACTCAGCTGATAGAGTTGTACCCTTCCTGATGACTTGTCGTACAGAACTTGTAAGTCGCTTTGGATAAAAGCGTCAGCTAAATGACTAAATGTAAATTTCCCGTAGCCTATCCTTATTTTGTTTCTGTGCACACAACTGTACAACCACCAGCCTTTAGTTTTTCATATTGTGAGGAATGCATTGCCGCCCGCTCCTCTTATGAATTTATTTATTAATACAATTAAATTATTAATACACGTATCATCTATTTAATGGGAGTCTTAGAGGTTCTGTACAATGAGAAGCGGGTTTTCTCAACCTCGTCGCAACTGAAAGAATGTTGATGTAAAATTGCCCAAAATGAGAACTGTTGTTGTTGTTGTTGTTTGCCCTTTGATCACTATCTCCCTGAATATGAACAGAATCAAACCATTTCAGATATCCAATCTGCTTCCTTGAAGATGTTGCATAACACACTCTGGTTACTCTGATTGGTCCATCAGTCACATCTAGCTGCTTGGTCACATCTAGTTGAGAGGTGTAACTGTGTCCTGGTATCGAGCCTCTCTAGTGCTCTAGTGTCTAGTGAACAGAAGGCCACGCCCCCTCAGCCTACTGAGAGTCGGCTGTGCTCCGAGAGGGTGACTTAAAACGCACCTGAAGTTGAAAAAAGTGACATTATGTCATTAACTTTCCACAATAAGCAATTTATGACTGAATTAAAACGTCATCAATCTGTAACGCTTTCACTTGCTACTCTGCACTATTTGGTCACACTAACCTTTGTCAATTGTGTGAGGCCCAAAGATTCATCCCCTTAATGGCTTGACTGATCAATGGTTAACCCTTTCACTACCACACTACAGAAGGTTAACCCTTTCACTACCACACGTGAAAGGGTTAACCCTTTGTCGTGTGGCAGTGAAATGGTTAAACAGCCACAGTTGCTGACTACTAACTACCTTGCTGGTTCCAGGGCCGTGATATGAAGCCAGTGAAGTGCAGCAGTATATATATATATATATATATACAGTATACAGCAAGGAACCAGCGACTAACTACCTTGTGCGTGTGAGATAGCCTGACATCATCTGACGGAATGGCTGGTTTTATTGTACTGTGTAGATTCTATCAAAAGCTCCCGTTGTGTGTTTAAAAAATATTTCTTTGAGATAGTGAATGGAATAAAAAATGAAGGTCATCGTTCCTTGCAATCCCCCCCCCCCCCCCCCACCAAAAGCACATAATGTGACAGGGGATATACTGTATGTGCAAGAATGTCAAAGGGGCCATATTGTAGGAATGTACATTTCCCTACAGAATATTGATACCGGTATTTGGGCAAGGCACAGTCAAAATTAGAATCCGTTTGAGCAGGTACGTTTGAAGATATTGTGCCTACAACCATCCATTTTAGAGGCCGTTTCTGATTGGCTCCAGTAAAAACCATCACAGCTGGACTCGGCTTTGATTGGCACTCCTCCCTAAATCATTCTGATCGGGAAGGTCTGCAGCGTTTTAAATCGGCACGACTATTGAAATGCCTCCGTAGGAATCAGAGTTACGGTGGGTGGAAATGTACCGTCTGTCAATCAAGTCTGTTCTGCATGAAACCTTTTTCCTTTTAAAAAATCATATGAAAAACAAAATTCTTAAGGTGTTTGGCTGAATGACGTCAAGGAAACACGTCGTTCTTATCCTGAGACATAGTACTGTACATTAGAAAGCACATTTACCAAGAGTCATAAATGTGACTCCTTTATATAAATATTTATATACAGTATGGGCTAGATCCACAAAGAATGGATTGCACGGAGCAAGTTGCACCCTTACTTACAATTCATTATGAATTGAAAATGGGGGACCCTGATGTAAACAAGATGAAAGTCTTTCTCTGGTCTGCATCCCCTTAACAATTGTGTGTATTGAGCCGTACTGTATTGTACCCATTCTACAATCTGTTAATAAAACGTTCATTCAATCAATCAATCTGCACGGTGATTGATTGAATGAAAATTTTATTAACGGATTGCAGAATGGGTACAATACAGTATCTCAATACACACAATTGTTAAGGGGATGCAGACCAGAGAAAGACTTTCGTCTTGTTTACATCAGGGTCCTCCATTTTCAATTCATAATGATTATACTTTGATGTTTTTGAAGCCTTTAAATGTGTCCCCTGTGGTTTTGTGCAAATAACAAGAGACATTGTGTATCATTCATACCACATTAAGCTGTATTAAAAACAACCTTTCTGACTATAAAGGACAAGTACAGTACATCAAAAGGACAACAAAGTCTTTATGACAGCAAAAAAAAAAAAAAAAAGGAATAACTCATTATACTGCATGAGTAGGAAATATTGCACATGTATAGATAAGAAGCCTCGCGGAGTGACATCATCGTTGATTAAAGTGGAGACAGTTCTTGAGCATGTCGCAGATCAGTCGACCGAGACGAGAAGAGACCTGTCGTAACACCCTTTCAGGTGGACAATCTCACCAGTGCGGTTAGAATTCTGAGAACCGAACATACCGATCAGGTCCACAATGGCTATTGAAGCTATGATAGAATTATAGAATTGTATTTTTTCTTACATCTGAAAGGGGTAACAAATCTACTTGTGGCCTGATAGTAAAGGGTTAACCTTCTGTAGTATGGTAGTGAAAGGGTTAATGACCTGCGAGTGCTACAAAAAAACACAACACAACCGAGCGGCACTATGGCCTATATATGCTAGGATCCGACCTAGGATCTGTCTCGTCTTCACACCGTGTTCATATCTACAAATGTAGCATCGTTTGGGGAGAAACCCTCTCGCTGACATCATTTAATGCATAAGCCCGACGTAACAAAAGTAAATGTAGCATAATCGACGTCGAAAGAGTTTTAAATAAATCAATCTGTTCCAACTGATGATACACTGGCCAGCTTGTATCGCCTCCACACTGTGTGTGTGTGTGTGTGTGTGTGTGTGCGTGTACATGCACGTTAACGTTCCCGTATTATTAGAGGGAGTATTCTGCAATCTGTCGTTTTTTGTCTGACGGAGTTCCGTTTCCATGGTGATAAGAGCAACTCGTGTAATCGGGGATATGAAAACGGCAAACGCATAATATAACACACCATATCTCATCTCTCGTCCTTACTGATGGTATCCAGAATATGAACGTGCACGCCACACACACCACCCACTGTCACCCGGTCGTAAAAACACTGATAACGATAACTAAAGACAGATGTAGAAACGTCACGTGAGTGCGGAAATAATGTAGTGACACACTGCTGTTCTGCCTTTGAAAGGAGACGACTGTAATTCAAACGTCTTTCAATTGTACCAACAATGTATTCATTTTTTTTTATCCACTTTTTCTCCCCATTTTCTATTTTCCTCCCATCCCAATTTCGTATTTCCAATTCTACCCTCCCCTGTCTTGAACGTTGCTAGACTATGCCTCCCACTGGTCGGCTGTAGTGAGGATAGAAGCCTTGCATCACGTGTCCCCTCCGGTACACGAGGAGGCAGCCTGTCGCATCTTTTCACCGCAACAGCTCGAACTCTCAGTGGCGAGAAGTAACGCGTGGGAGGCTCACGCTGCCCCCGACACTTCCTGTTTCCGCCGTACTGGCGTCACCCAACCGACCTGTAGGAGTCGCTGTCCACAATGGCCAATCCCCACCCACCGGCTTTCCCACCCTCTAACACTGCCAATTGTGTTAGTATGACGGCCGGCCAAGCCGGTAGCAATGCCGAGAGCTGGGCTCGATACCAGCATCTCCTGCGTTAGTGGCGAGCGCCTTGCCCACTGCGCCACTCAGCCGCCCTTCAACAATGTATTTATGTCTTATACATGTACTGTATGCAGTAGCTCACAACCCAAATACCAGGTGACGGTAATAGCGATATTGCTGACGTTTAATCTGTATAGTACAACGTCAATCAAATAACTCCAATTTGATTATATACCTTCTGGCTATTATGTTATTGTTATTTATCATCAGAAAGTGAACAAACGTAATATGCTACTGATATTAATCTTGGGGATGGACAATTAACTGACATTAAAACATCTCAGTGGACCAACCAGGATATTGGAACATGTGAAACAAACTTTTTTATATCCAACCCAAAATTTGACAGTACACGTACATAATGTCACATTTCATACTATTATTCTTTGGACTTTCCCGGCTCATCCGAATGAATATATAAAAAAAAAATAAAAATACTGCATAAGTAACTGTATGCTACAGGCCTATAGCCTACTATCCTCATACCGTTTAACCCAGAGACACTTAGTCTCGAATACTAGTCTTACTAAAGTTGATTAGACCCCCTGTTCCTTTCTAGGTTTTACATCTTTAATTCAAGTTTTCTAGAATTTCACCTCAGGAGAACGTGAGGTATATATATCTGATCACTTCACTGCATCCTCTGATGCTGGTTCTGCTGGTTAACTCGCTCGTAATCCAAAAAAAAAGAATGTTGCACAAAAGCCAAAGAGACAAGAGACATGTAACACAAGCATGATTGTACTATCATGAGTATGGATGGGACTCCACACACAATAAGGCATTGCTTTTTAATGAAAATGTCCGGACGAACAATTCACAGTTTTAATCCTTGCTTATCTAGCGATTATGACTACGCCTTCTTCACTGATTGGTCACATCAAGACAGCTGCAACAATGTAACTACGAACCTTGAACTACAACAATAACTCCTCAGCTCTGACCTCATAGATACACAGCACTGAGCGATGATTTAAGTATCGACGGTGCGATCGGTGGTGATGCACCGGGGGTCGAGGGGGGGGGGGGGGGGGGTTTAGGGGGGGGCACCCGGAGGCGAAGAGGGCCCCCTCTGGGCAGGATAAGTGATCGTTTTTGCCCCGTAGGCGGGGGCGGGGCCCTCGCGAATAGACAGATTCCTATCGGCCTCCAAACTCGATCGGCAACATCAATAAATGGCGATACTATCGTAATCATACATATACAGACCTACCGCCTTACCTCACTTGGTTTTTAAGTCATATTATTTGTATTTCTGTTGGTCGTCATTGAAATGTTTACAAAAAAAAATAAAAATAACACGTTTTTTCTACCCAACACTCACCTAAAAAACGCTTTGCATTGTTCTCAAAAGCTACAAGGATCCCGATAACTTTGATGTCAGATTTCCTTCAACTGTTTTAGCAAGGAGCAAGTGGTTCTCGAGCAAATGGATGACAAGTCAGCAGCATTATGTTCAAAAAACCCAAAACACAAAAGCGGCGCACAGAAGAGGAAGGAGAAAAGGGAGCAGAGTGAGTGTACAGCTGCCGAATTGATCAAATATAGTTTTTTTTACTCAAACGTTAGCTCACCGTCGCCATCGTCTAGCTCCACAAGTGAAGCTGTATTGGCTCATAGCTCTACCCTGGTCCTGTAGCTCTACCCTGGTCCTGTAGCTCTACCCTGGTCCTGTAGCTCTACCCTGGTCCTGTAGCTCTACCCTGGTCCTGTAGCTCTACCCTGGTCCTGTAGCTCTACCCTGGTCCTGTAGCTCTACCCTGGTCCTGTAGCTCTACCCTGGTCCTGTAGCTCTACTTCATCTTCTGAAGAGGAAAATAGAACACAGATCAACTGTGCTCCCGGCGCTCAGCTTAGAACTAACAAGCTCCTCCTCCTCCTCCTCCTCCTCCTCCTCCTCCTCCTCCTCCTCCTCCTCCTCCCCACAAACCCAGCAGCAGCAGCCCAGCCGAGACCCCCGTCTCCTGCCAGCCAGGAGGAGAACAATATTTGTACCGGGGCCGATCACAATTATCTTACGCCAGTGACACAGAGTGACCGCCGTGTAGAGATGAGAAGCAGCTATTCTTGGCCGAACACAAAATGGAGGTCATCCTCATCACGGATGATAAAGCGGAGGAAATGTATGAGCGGAAAAACCGGGCTAATTCTGGAAACCATTATCTGCTATCTGGAAACCACATGTTTACTTGTGGATTAGCGCCTACAGTCTGACGCTGCCAATTGACAGTGATATGAGGTTGATTCAACCATACACAACCATTCTACAATCACATATTGGGAAAGAAAAGAAAGAAAAAAAGAAAAAAACATACATGTTATACAGTATGTCCACGCATTATTGTAGACAGTTGCACAAGTATTCTTTTCGGAGCTTGGAGTTATCTGAAATCAGTATCATTATTTGTGAATCCATGATAGATTCTGGGTGGGGGGAAAAAACAACAACTCATAAACCAATAAAGCCAAAGGGCCAGCTCTTCTCGTTTACAACGCTGCTAATATAGCCTTATTTACAATCACCTATGCAACATAAATAGCCTCTTTTCACTAATAAGCTGATATGTTCTGGCCATTTATCAAAGGATACGAAGGGAAATAACTAAACAAAACAAAGGGAATTCATTAATTGTGCTTTTTAACCCACAAATCCACTTCATTGTAGAAATGGGAGACTTTTTAAGAGGCACCTCTTGAAGTGCTTACATCAGTCAAGTTCATTAAGAATCTCTAAAGCTATTACAATGACTGAAAATACAAATAGTAAATATATATATGTATGTATATATTTATAAAGTCGATCCAATTCCATTTTCCAGCTCCAGGTCCAGTTTAAAAAATATTTCTCTCCACACTGTCAAACCTCAGACATAAAGCATTCCTTAAGTGTCAACGTGCAAAGCCCTTATGTTGCTTTAACGGGAGTGAAAGTACATGTCTTTGCAGTTGTTGATTCTAGTTACGGGGTGACCCAAATCTGAATGACACAGGAAGCTTGTGCTGAAAGCAAAGACGAGTTTAAATGTAGGTGGCTACTTAAAAAAGGAGACCTAACGACGACGCACGCGGGACATCTTTCCCGCCTTAGAAACCGCTTCCTCCCGTTGCAGAAAGGCGTCGTCCCCCGCTGGCCACCCGGCCACTGGCGCGGGTTAAACAGTCACCTCGTTCTTACTGGCAGTGCGGTAGTTCTGGTGGTGGCCGGGCCCCGGGATGTGCTGCAGGTGGTCCACCGTGTGTGTTCGTCGCTGGCCGTACGCCTGTCTCTTGTTGTTGCTCTGGGGGTTGACCGTCAGCGTGTGGTACGAGTCGCTGGCCGTGCTGGCTTGAGCGTGCAGCTTGGCCATCTTGACCATCTTGGCCATCTTGTGGCGCTCGCGGTCGTGGTCCCGATCCCGCTCACGCTCCCGGTCGTGGTCCCGATCCCGATCGCGCTCCCGGTCGCGGTCCCTGTCACGGTCGCGGTCCCTGGCGGGTGTGGTCGGCATGAGCATGTCCGCGTGGGACATGGCCCGCGACATGGCCTTCTCCCGGAACTTGTCGCGCCGCATCGCCGGGGAGAGCAGGGGGTCCTGGGAGTGGAGGCGGTCGGCGGACAGCAGCTGCTCCTCGGAGAGGTGGCGGCTGCTCCCGTACGCCGCGGCCGCCATGCCGCCGTACGACGAGAGGCCGTAGTCTCCGTGGCGCGGCGTCCTGGGCGGCGACAGGACGTGGTCCTGGGACATGGCCCTCTGGACCCGCCGGGGCCGCTGGTGCTGCTGCTGCTGTGGGGGCTCCACGTTCAGCTTCACCATGTGGGTCGGCCCGCGGCCTCCGAAGTCAGGAGCGTGATGCTTCCTCATGTAGTACTCATCCACGTCCTTATCACCTTAGTGGAGCGAGAGAGAGAGAGAGAGAGAGAGAGGGAGAGAGAGAGAGGGGGGTGGGGAGGGAGAAGAGAGAAAGGGGCGGGAGAGAGAGAGAGAGAGTGGGGAGGACAGAGAAGGGGGGAGAAATGGAGAAAGAAAGAGAGAGGGCGTGAGAGAGAGGGAGGGAGGGAGAGTCATTGAGAGAGAGGGAGAGAGACAATGAGGGGATGATGAGACACGTTATACTCCGTAATGCTGCATAATCCCACAGACACCGTCTCTTCTGCCTGCTGGGAGTGGCAACGTGGCAACGACAATGGACATACATCAGTGGCAATACAAGCCCTATTCAAACACCCGGCGGGTTCTGTTGCGTTCGGGGGGGGGGGGGAGCGAAGCGGCGACTGTTGTCAGCGTTACAGTCGTCCTCCGTCAGCGTGGAGGAGGGAGGAGGACTGTCATCATGCTGCGGTGTCCAATAGAGGTGGAACGATCTCAACGCTGTCTGTCTGTCTAAACCAGTGGACCCCCCCCCCCCCCCCCCCGAAGTTAGTCTCTTTAACCCTTTCACTACCACAGTATAGAAGGTTAACCTTTCACTACCACACTACAGACGGTTAGTGAAAGGTCAAACCTCTGTAGTGTGGTAGTGAAAGGGTTAACCATCTGTAGTGTGGTATGGAAATGGTTAGCCCTCTGTAGTGTGGTAGTGAAATGGTTAATCATATGTAGTGTGGTAGTGAAATGGTTAATCATATGTAGTGTGGTAGTGAAAGGGTTGACCCTCTGTAGTGTGGTAGTGAAAGGGTTGACCGTCTGTAGTGTGGTAGTGAAATCGTTAACTATCTTTTTTTTATCCACTTTTTCTCCCATTTTCAATTTTTCTCCCATCCCAATTTCGTATCATCCAATTCAACCCTCCCCTGTCTCGAACGCTGTTTCTTGCCTCCCACAAGCCGGCTGCAATGTGGACTAAGTCATACATAGCACGAGTCCCCTCCGGTACGGATCTTTCAGCGTCAGGGGTCTGCGCTTTGGAGGGACGCCGCCCCCATCGCTTCCTGATTTTACTGCGCAGGCGCACCAACCGACCTGTAGGAGTCGCTGTCCACAACGCCCTATCCCCACCCATCAGTTTCCCACCCCCTAATACGGCCAATGTGTATTAGTACGGACGACCAGCTAAACTGAAAGCAATGTGGAGCGCTGGGCTCGAACAGGCGAACCCAGCGTCTCCAGTATTCGTGGTGAGCGCCTTGCCCACTGCACCACGTAGCCGCCCAAATCGTTAACTATCTATAGTGTGGTAGTGCAAGTGTTGACCATCTATAGTGTGGTAGTGAAATGGTTAACACTCTGTGGTGTGGTAGTGAAAGGGTTAACCCTCTGTAGTGTGGTAGTGCAAGTGTTGACCGTCTGTAGTGTGGTAGTGAAAGGGTTAACCCTTTATAGCGTGGTAGTGAAAGTGTTAACCGTCTGTAGTGTGGTAGTGAAAGGGTTGACCGTCTGTAGTGTGGTAGTGAAATCGGGTTAACGAGTAAAATAATTCAATCGAAAGAAAGAAGAACATTTAAAAGAAATTGTGACCTCGAAATCGAAAAAATTCACGTTGAATGTAAAAAGTTAAATACGTGCATCGTTACACCTCTAGCATCGTTACACCTCTAGCATTCAACAACCCAGCGGCGGCAGCGGGAGCGGCCTGTTGTCTACAACCTGTTCCTCCTGCCAGGAAGCAGGAGGGGCTCGTCACTGGCGTGTGTGCCAACATGCTCCTAACGCTAAAGTCATTACAACTGTAATAACTGTGGGGGCAGCAAAGCAACATCTTGGTAGACTTAACCCCCCCCCCCCCCCCCCCCCAAAAAAACAGAACAGCCTACCTTGTTTTTAGCAGCGCTAGAGCGCCGGAGAGATCGCACCCCTTGAAACCGTTCTGATTAACGGTTACGGCAGAGGGGCCCGGCCGGTACCCTCGGCGGAGCTTAATTACTGAAGAACACAGAGGTCGGGCAGGGCTCACGTTAGGACAAGACGACACCGTGGTGAGTTGTGGACGAGGGAGGCAGTGCTGTTGACCTATCTCAAGCCCCGCCCCCTTCTCTCCATCCAGCGGCGACGGCGGCTCAGGAGGTACACAGAGCGGGCACACAGAGCAGGTATGAGAAAAGGTTCCCGGTTAGATTCCGGCTCCTTCCTTGTCCTCGAGCGAGACGCTTTACCCCCTGACCGCTCCCGACGGGGCGGGATGGCACCTTGTGTGTGGTTTCTCCTGCCGTCGGTGAGGGAATGGGTGGGAAACGTGAGGCATACGTTTGGACAAAAGCACTATATATAAAATTCGATCCATTTACCATTTGATCCTCAAGAAAAGAGGGCGGGGTTTAAGATAGGTCAATGGTTCTGAGTGGATGCCCGTGCAACACTACCTCTCCCTGGGAGAGATGCCGTGTCTGGATGCAGAAGGTCACCTTATTCTCCCTCCCGCCGTGCATTTTTAATGAAGGAAGCCTAACTTTGGCCTGTGGCTAAAAGACTCCTGTGTTTTCCCCCTCTAAAGGGTCAGTTTAGATGTGACATTATGGTAGGAAATGTCAACCGAACCCAACCAGAGGCTACGGAAAAACAGTCGATCGACAAGCCACGGCCCTCAGCAACATTAATAGGTCAAATCTCATGGATCCCTTTTTAAATAATTTTTGTTCTTTTTACTATGAGATATTTATGGCGATTGTGAACTGAAATGATAATGCGGCATGATGTAATGTTATAATGAGATACACACTATACCGTACACGTCACCGTAGATCATTTAATCATTGTATTAGTCGTGTTCCACGTACGCACTGCTCCTGTGACCTCAGGGCTTTAAAGAATCATCTCTAAAATAACCATCTGCAAACGTTCACTCTGTGAGATTACCTTTTATAAACATGTTTGCTTTCGAAGGCAGCCGTTACGACGTTAATAGTCTCAGTGACAGGAATGATCTGAAGGGAGCGATGGCCTTCGCTCGATCCATTTGTTCTGCCGCGCGCTAATAAGCCGTCGCACTTTAAAATGAATGTGATTGCGGAGGAGGCCGAGGGGTCCCCTACGTGACGGGGAAACGCAAGTGGGGCGGAACTGGCTAACGGGGGCTAATTAAACCTGCAGCTCCCCACTCTCCCAGATTGGATTCGGTAGAGTCAGTATATTCATGTGTCAGATATTGATCCCGAAAGGCCGTCCGCACACTAGAAAGGATTATAATCTGGGCCCCGAATGCATAAACACATGTGAAACTTGTGAAACGTTGATTATAAAGTGATCTCTATGAGGTATTTGGATAAGTTACAGTTATGTTTTTTTTTGTTGCATGTTCCCGCCCCGGCGATTAAGGAGGCTAACTTGTTCTGAAGGATTCTCTAATCCCTTTTAGGGTGATTAAAGAGGAGGGTGGGAGAGAGCCAAATAAGATTCCTCCTCTCGCCTGCTTCGGCACCTCCTTTGAGGAGCGGAGCAGGTTATTTTAGAGTAGCGTCCTCTACCTCCGCTCCTCAGTCCTCGCTGAAGGACGAGCGGGATGAAAGAGGAGGCACGCACACACACACGCACACACACACACACACATACACGCACACACGTAATATGCCTTTAAAATGGCAAATTAACCGTATTAATTCGATTTGGCCGCCTACTCTCCAGATGGTTTCATTAAAAAAAACCAACTAATTATATTACTTCCTGGCTCTTCCCCTTGCTGCCCAGGCTCCAGCCTATACTACACAGAGATCTGTTGAGGTAGAATAGAGCGGAGCAGCTCTCCGCGCGGGACGCTCTCTCGGCCGTCCGACGATACTGTATGGAACACGGGTTCTTCCTCAAACCGGGGGCCTTTTTTGCAGTTCCGCGTGTTTCGTCTCACTGGTTCTCTGTGTGCGTACCAACCAACGCTGCAGGGAGATAGGAACAAAGCCCTCGGCTGCTAGAGGGGGGGGGGGGGGGGGGGGGGGGAAGCTAACGTCTGAGAAATACAGAACGCAGTGACAGTTAATTGTGCCGTGGTGTGTTTCCTTTCGTGACCAGCGCTCAATTAAAATGGGCCCTGAGCCTAGGCACGAGGCATGCTCTCGTCATGGTGACTTCTCTTAAGGCTTAGGGGCGCCATGGTGCGTCCTCTTGAGGCTTAGGGTCAGTCATTAGAGGTCTTAAACGCACGAGAGATTAGGGATCACGCTTTCATACCACAACATGCATCGGCATTAATCAACTATAGTTCACTTTTCTTTTTCAGCCAAAGAAGTAAAGCAAATGTATTATGACCATGATCTCACACATACGAAAAATTATAAACTGCCTTGTACAGTTTCATTTGGCTCGATCGTTATTGAGCTAAATAGCTCAGATGTTTGTTGTCATTATGATGTATATTATTTCAGGGTTCTTAGATAACAAGGGATTGGTCACCAATGCGGAAATGAAAAACCACCAGGATTCTAAACATGTATTAATGGTAGAATCTGTAATAGTGGGGAAACTACAACCTCTATGATATTTTAATAGTCATTACAACAACATGTATTGTTTTTGGGTGGAACCACGGGTAGAATGCTCCCTTATAACAGTGTTATGTTATATTAGTCTCGTATCATAACTTGATACATCTAGTGGTCTATGCTTGAAAATAATATATTTAGTTACATCAATATTGTGCTTTCAGAACATTCTTATGTGTGCAGGTTAAGTATTTATTCTTTGCTACCTAACGTTATTGCCCAGCTCAGCTGTTTTGATATTTTCAACTCTAGCGAACGCCTTTCAATTGCCGTTCTTTCAATTTACTTTGTACCCATTCGCAATGCATTCCGTTTTGCGTTGTATTTGAACGTAAGGGCGAACTGTCGAACTGGGCGTTGCAGATCAAATATGAATTGAGATCCAGCTATTGCATATCCAACTTCCAACTTCAAATGTTGTCAGAAAATCTATTTATTGAACCGTTTAGGTGGAAAAAGAAAATGTTTACTGCTGTTGCGGACATTTTTAATCATGGCAGTTGGTGAGCCCTCACTACACAACCCCTCCCACACATCGGATCAAAACACACATTTGTAAACAAGGTGAAATACCAAGGGGGGATCTTTTGCCTAGAGGTTGTAATTTCCCGCTATTACAGAGTCCCGGTCCCAGTGTTGCCAGGGCGATATCCTCTGGGTGCTAGGTTTGGTTGTCAAGGAAACGTTGTCAGTATCTAGACCTTTTTTCTTTTCTTTTTTGCTAAAGACTTTGTATTATTCCAAGGAAATTATATAAAATAGTTTATAGTTTCTTTGTATTATTCCAGGAAGTAATACATACATCTCAGTCAAATTATGAACATGAAACACATCAAGTGTTAACAGTGATTAACAGTTTCTAGCAATGCAAAGGCTTTGATATCTATATATTTTTTTCATAATTTCACTGAGATGTATTTATTTGTATTTATTCAATACTTCCTAAGATCATATACATCATAATGACATCACACATCTTAACCGTTTAACTTGACAACTCTCAAACCAAATGAATATGGTTTGTAGTTTTAGAATAGGCCTATGTGTGACATTATGAGCATAGATAATCAGATTAACTTTTCTTTGGTGGAGTCTTCTGATAGAGTTTTCTTGTGAACAGCTCGCTTTCGGTTAACCGTCTGTAGTGTGATAGTGAAAGGGTTAACCTTCTGTCGTGTGGTTGTGAAAGGGTTAACCTTGTGTCATGTGGCAGTGAAAGGGTTAACCTTATGTATTGTCACAGTGAAAGGGTTAACCATTTGGTAGTGTGGTAGTGAAAGGGTTATTCACATTTCCACCTGAATAGACAGAGGTTTATGTTGTTGTTCTATAGTCAACACGCTGAATACATGTTCATACAAACATACTTTATTATGAACATGGTGTATCATGAGACACAGATGTTGGCATACTGAGATTCCAAAAAATATATAAAATGACCTACAACACAAAGTAAGTGTTGAATAATCTGACTGAATCTGCTGCTTTCTTTCTGACCTAACCGGAACACCTCATATGCAACTTGGTCACTTGATACATGTACAACTTTACATGAGTTGATGAGGACTGACAGAATGCATGAATAATGTGTTTCTGGATACTTCCAGCAGAATTCCCTAAGAGGTAATTGCTATTAGACAGACGATGCCTTTAAACTTGCTGTGTATTTGCTATAAACAGTTTGTATTAGAGACCAACATTATCCATGGGAATAATGTGCATGGATACTTAATTTCATTAAAGCTGCACCCGGTAGTTTTGAGTAGAAAATAATACCTGTATACATACTATAATATAATAACCAGTTAGATATGCTTGAATATTGAGACACAAATCCAAAATAAATCACCCTTTGAAAACAAAGTGAACCAATATTGAGCTTAGAGGAGGCTTCTTTGGTATGGTAGAGGTGGTGGGAGGGTAGGTAGGTGCACCACAGCCAAACAGATAATTTCTAATTTCAAACAGTGCTCCAGGGATCCAGATTTTCTCTAGGAACACTTTATGCATTCAATACTAAAGATATATGATTGTTTATTTTGCCTTTAAGAGGTTAGTCTGGAAAAAAACCTACCCGTTGCAGCTTTAAATAAGCTAACACATCTGTCTACTGCATGTGCTGGGTGTGTATGAACAGCTAGGGATATACTGTATTGTTCTGCTTGGGATGTTTTTGTTTTAGTTGTCTTAGCAACAAGAGGCCTCTCGAGGATGAAATATTGTAAAATAAATCTTTACACACGCATTTCATTCCTGAAAGACTCTAGTAAGAAAGATTAAGAGAGGCGATAGCGTGTTTATCTGATCCCTGTTCATCTGCCATTTAGTTTTAGTCATTTAGAAGAGATTGATATGTGAAGTCTCAAAAACTAATTATCGCTCGGCCTTGTGGGAGAAGGCGCCGTTTAATTAGTTCATCCATCGATTTAGGAGAATTGCTGTGCTCGGTGGGCACAGAGGTAGCACCTACAAGTCCCCTTCTAGTCACATTATTCATCATTATAATTCCTGAGCTCCTCTGAAAATAGTTCATCTCTATTGTTATATGATTACCTAGATTTGTCACAAATCCAATCGAAATGAGGCTGTGAGACCTTTGAGAAAGGGTTCTAGATTGAGTGTTACAATATAGTACAACAATGACTAAGTTGTACTAAAAGCTAAGTTGCATTTCTTGTTTAGAGTGTTTTTTTTCTAGTTATCTCCTCTTGGAGACATGATTTTGACTATACAGATTGACTTTTGTGCAGAACTTCTCTGGACTTCCTCCAAATCTGAGCCGGCTGTGTGACGCAAATAATCCTGGGAACCTATCATGATCACTACTGCCCAGCTGGCCACACTCATCCATGAGATGCTAACTGGTAACGTGAAAGGCTAACGTGAAACCCGTATTATAAGTTGATATATCTAGGGATCTATGCACAAAAACAATTATCTTTTTTCAGTGAAAATCTTTAGCTATAACAAGATTGTGTAGCTAAGAAGTGTTGTATTTGTGTGAAATCTTTTTTTGGTGAACGGTTTAGGTGGAAAAAGAGAAAGTAAACCAGCTTGTGGGAAGACGTGAGGAGGGAAGACGTGAGGGGGGAAGACTTGAAGGGAATGGGGTGGGGCTTCATAGATCCTTGATCCTCAATGGTGTAAGGAAGCTGCTAAGACATTTTCAGTTTATTTTTGGTGAAAAAACCATACCAAACTAATGGTTATTCAATATACAACCTTTCTAAAGTGTTAAAAACACATGTGGAGGGGTATCTTTAACATGTTTTTTAACAGAGACAGCAGCACGATGCCGAGTGTACGAAGGCTCAGGCATTATGAATGTTATTCACGTAACAGGTGCACATTGACTCATTGATTATGCTGCATCAACACTGAAAATGAAAAGCAAGGCCGCACTAGAACACCACACTTCCTTCCTACTGAGGCTAGAGGAACATTCCAGAAGGAAGGAAGGGACTGTGACTACGTCATGACACATGCAGCCAATCACAGTGGAGCGGAGAAGCAAAGATCATGCAACAGGGGACGCCGGATTCATGTGTGTGTGTGTGTGTGTGTGTGTGTGGCTGTCAGTCATTTCAATGCGATATCATGAATTAACCAATTCACGTGAACTTTCAGAACATGTGTTGTCGTTGACTGGCAGGGTTGCTTGCTTGTGCCGAATAGGTTTCACCTGTATGGCTGTGAGCGTCTAATTAAGAAACAGGCGTTTCACTTAGAAATAGAGTTGCAGCAGCACATCAGCTGGTCCTCTCTCATAATGAAGAGGGAATAACCTTTGGGAAAAAGAAGAAACAGCTCTGTTTATTTCCTAACTGTACTCCCATGAAACCTCAACACGTTGGCTCCCTTTACTCACAGGGATCATAAATAGATCTATAGCCTATTACATTAGTTAACAAGTGATGATGTATCCATCCATAATCACTGATCCAAGTTTTCCTCAGAATAAAAAAACACCCTTTCAAAGTTGTCAAAATACCCGCAATATGAGGCGCCGCTGTCCATGGTACTGAAAACACCAAGGTCTGAAATTGGAGCTGGAGCTGGTAAAAGAAAAGCAAAAGCTGGCATGTTCGGTCCTGAAAGAAATCGTAGACCTGGTTGCTCGTGAAACAGACTGGATTAATCTGAGCTACTACAATAGAACTCAAATAACAGTCAGGGAAAAGAAAGCTTGCAAAGAATAGGCTTTCTATTAGGCTTTTTTCTGCAGTCAGGCAATCCTATAAATAAATGCTCCAACAACACAATATTGAAAAGGAAAAAGTAGCCTCGTCATTTGTAAAAGTGGCCCCTATTATTAGTGTTGCAATAATAGGGGTATTTGGGGGGGGATGAGAAAAAAAGTGGGGAATAAAAAGTGTGTGTGTGTGTGTGTGTGTGTGTGTGTGTGTGTGTGTGTGTGTGTGTGTGTGTGTGTGTGTGTGTGTGTGTGTGTGTGTGTGTGTGTGTGTGTGTGTGTGTGTGTGTGTGTGTGTGTGTGTGTGTGTGTGTGTGTGTGCGGGGTGGGTGGGTGGGTGCGGTACGCCCGGCGCCCCTTGCATGCAGCAGGCATGGATGGAGGTGTAGACAATAGGAGTGAGTGAGATCATCTGTTGTGCTGAGGACGCCATAATGAGGACAATGGCGCTGACCCAGATAGCGAGACAGTAATGCACCATCTTGTTGGCATATAGGCGCCGTTCAGCGGAGGAAATGGCTGTTTAATATGTCATTAAGAGACATTACTAGCGACATGACATGGAGCCACAGATGGAGCCAAATGATGCGGCAATTAGTCGCTGGTCAATGGGCCGATGGATTGGCGATGATGGGAAACGGGTGTAGAGGCTCTCTAATGTGTGGACATGCACTCTAAGGAGAGGCTCGTCTCACTATGACAAAGTGATCAAAGGGGAGAGAGGGCCTCAGACGGAAATGACTGCATGCCCCTCTCTCTCTCTCCGTAACGGACATCGATACTCAAGATTCTATTGCATCATCAGA
Organism: Notolepis coatsorum; assembly: GCF_963971535.1. Classification (NCBI taxonomy): domain Eukaryota; kingdom Metazoa; phylum Chordata; class Actinopteri; order Aulopiformes; family Paralepididae; genus Notolepis; species Notolepis coatsorum. The sequence continues at coordinate 27,247,432 of NC_140178.1, forward strand.
CCATTCATGGCGTACGTGGCATTCCTTCGACGCACAGGGTGCAAAGATCGACCCCCGACCTCTCCCTCCCACCCACCCCACCCCTCTTTTCGTGTGCATTGCCGACGTCCGGGGGAGGCGATCGAGCAGAGTGCGGCGATGGCAGATTGTAAAATGAAGGACCACCTACTTAATCTGTGGAGGGAGGACGAGTATTTACTTAAGTCTGCCTGGACGGCCAGCTCGTAGGAGGGAGGCAGGTGACTGAGGTTCTGGAAGGACCTAGAGAGAGAGAGGTCATAGGGCTCTGTGGAGGAGGTCAGGATGTTGTTTGTCCGATGGGGCCTCTCTGGAGGGGGACACACAGGAGAGACGGGTGCAGTTCAATCAGGCCACAATCAAATCAACAGACGGGAGGACGGAACATGAGAGGAGGGGTTATACACAGGGCTCCTTACCGGGGGTGACAGGGGGTGGGGGGTGGGTGGGTGGGTGGGGCAGGGAGTGTGAGGGTGGAGGACACGCTGGGAAGATTGGATAAGGAAAGAAAGAGCGAGAGAGAGAGAGAGAGAGAGAGAGAGAGAGAGAGAGGGGAGAAGAGGAAGTTGGGGAGAGCGAAGAGTTAGCGGCCGCTTCTGTTGGCTGTGTTGTCAACTGATACCGTTTCCACTCTTGAGAGGGTTTGATTCCCATATGGGAGCCACCCATACAAAAGACAAAAAGGACGCCGTCGTTCCATTGAAAAGCACTCCGTGTCCTAGTACTTGAAAAGAAAATATTCATTTCAAAAACAGCCCTTCAGACCCACATTTCACTTGACTTGCGGCCGGGTCTTATTTTTCTTTCAAAGTGCAAGATCCTAGAATGACTTTGATCGACAGCTTGTGGTTATGTCTGTCAGCAGCAGGATTGCGGTGGCTTTCGGGCACGATACGCCACACCGCGTGGCACCCATGTCAACGTGGGGAATGTGTGCAGTCACGGATCAGAAGTCACAGGCAGCGGGAGGAGGAGGAGGAGGAGGAGGAGGAGGAGGAGGAGGAGGGGGTAGAGGCAGGACTCTGATGCCGGGGACACACAGGACGACAAAGGGCCCCGAAGCACCGGGAGGAGCAGCCAAGTTTCCTTTTTCTGGCGCCCTTGTTAACCGACTGTATTGTTCAATTGTTTGTCTGGTCTATGTTCTCCGTAAGCCGTTATGAGCGCCTCTACGTGTGAGCGGAGCAGAATCTCTTGTCGACCGGCGTGGATTCTTCCCGCGAACAGCCGGGCTCCAACTCGCTCGAGAAGCGACGCTTTTGGCGTCCTGTGTGTCTCCGACGTGAGGAGACGCTAGCCACTGGTGGTACGGTTAACAAGCACGGAACAGTCCAGACCCGCGGTGCACCTGCAGCCGCACGCGTAGGTTTAGCAAATGTTCAGTGAGAAGAGGGACGGACTAATAGCGGGTTCCGTCCAGAACAACAAGGCTGTAAACTGTTAAGGTATCTTTTCATCATTACAAGAGAATGTTGTTACCAAGGCTACAAAAAGGGTTTCTATGCCACATAGGCCTGTTTTGAGATGTGAGGCTCTATACCAGGAAATTGCCATCTGCATTAACCCATTGTGGGACATCTTATTTATTTAGCTCCGCAAGCACGTTATTTTTGCAATGTTATTTAACACTTTGTCGTTTTCCATCACAGATTTCAATGACGTGACGCTTGCTTTGACAGTTCCTTCTTCTTTGCCAATTTGCTGCTGTCACATTAATGACACAAGGTGGCAGTAAGTGCCTTTATTTAGGACGAGGTAATCCTCTATGACCCTGTTCCTTATGGGGCCATAGGTGACGATGACAACTCAGCCTCTAAGCCCTTTGACTCTCCTATCAGCATAGATATGCAGCAAGTGTTAATTTTTTGCCCCCTCAGAACATACTCTGGAGTTGGACATTGGCTGGAATTGCTAAACGTTTACAACAGTAACGTTAGCACACTAACTAGCCGGAGTTGCTAAATGTTTACAACAGTAACATTAGCACACTAACTAGCTGGAGTTACTAAATGTTTACAACAGTAACGTTAGCACACTAACTAGCTGGAGTTGATAAATGTTTACAACAGTAACGTTAGCACACTAACTGGCCGGAGTTGCTAAATGTTTACAACAGTAACATTAGCACACTAACTAGCTGGAGTTACTAAATGTTTACAACAGTAACGTTAGCACACTAACTAGCCGGAGTTGATAAATGTTTACAACAGTAACGTTAGCACACTAACTAGCTGGAGTTACAAATATTTTACAACAGTAACGTTAGCACACTAACTAGCTGGATTTGCTAAATGTTTACAACAGTAACATTAGCACACTAACTAGCTGGAGTTACTAAATGTTTACAACAGTAACGTTAGCACACTAACTGGCCGGAGTTGCTAAATGTTTACAACAGTAACATTAGCACACTAACTAGCCGGAGTTGATAAATGTTTACAACAGTAACGTTAGCACACTAACTGGCTGGAGTTGCTAAATGTTTACAACAGTAACATTAGCACACTAACTAGCCGGAGTTACTAAATGTTTACAACAGTAACGTTAGCACACTAACTAGCTGGAGTTACTAAATGTTTACAACAGTAACGTTAGCACGACGACTGGCTGGAGTTGCTAACAAGCTGAAGTCATAGTTAGCCCGTTTCCATCAGCAATAATTACACAACATGTGGATTTATATCGATTACCAAGCCACTGTCTTGGAAAGGAGTGACATGGATAAATGACATGACTTACATCTGCAGACAAGACAGTGATTGGCAAGAAAGACGCGGCACACATTACCAGCGGTGAGTTTCAAGCGTTGACGGTTTGAAGTCATGGTGCAGTGCTGGATAATTATTATTATTATTAGTTGATTACATTATTAGTCTTTAATAGTAGAGGTGCCCATATTGCAATTTTCTTGTCCGATTCCGATTTTGCTTCTTAGAACCATAATTGACAGTGTACACAATTAAATATTTTTTAACTTTTCTTTAATTGACATTTCTATTGTATGTTCATAATATAATTTTTTAAATAACTTAGATTTTCTAAAAACCATGTTACAGGACCTTCTCTCACACACAATAAACATTTAAAAAAAGTGCCCCAGGTTATTTTGATCAAAACATTAGGATATTTCATTATCATTATGTTTCAATATATAAACAGCCAATATGTATTGTGTAACCAGGTATATGGCATCAGTGGTGCCTCAAGCATTAACAGCCTAGTGTGATACGCTAGCTACTGTAGACCCATTCTGCCTTGCTACCTTTCCCAAGGCACACACAAGGCAAAGATGGATCATTCTGAGTAGCTCCTGGAGAGGTTTTAGTTGAAGAGCCATGATGGTAGGTCGATTTTACCTTGCAATATAATTGCTATGTCCAACACTTAGCTTTGTTAGATAGTTAGCTAACAAGCTAATGTTGTTAGCAACCCAAGAGCATGCAGAGACGAAGCAGCTGACAGAGACAGGAGCGGGAGGGGAAGAGAGACTGACCGCTAAACCTTCAACCAATTCTGCTCATAGTGGCCTATTTTTGGCCTCACAGCCAAATTGCAAGCTTTGTGTCTTCTTCTCTCACGGTGACATGTTGTGTAACGTTCAATTTGACCGGCACAGAAACGGATATACCGAGACTGCTCGGCCGGTCATTTCCGGTCAACAAGCCCCCTGGCCCCTGATCGAATTGCCAAACATCTCATAGTGGCAGCGATTTGACTGGTTCCTGCCTGGCTGTATATTTAACGCAACGCTATGCTACTATATATGGAGTGAGCATAGCATTACATATACAGCTGTACCCATTATGTTCCAGGAAATACCAAGAGCCAAGAGGATCATCAAGTACTGATTATATGTTCCAGGGATTAGTCACATCCTAAAAGCAAAACATGGCTAACTCACCTCCATAATGTTATTTGTTGTCCTTTTTGTCCATACCTCTGTATCGGTGGTTGTAGCCATGTGTCCTTAGCTCCTACTCATGCATGCAGGATAGTACCCGTACTCGCTAACGAGGTTAACTCGTACAACACCAACACTAGGGTTAGCTAGTGCTTCAGAGATCTCGAGTGCGAGATGGAGCCGTGCAAATGGATGATTCTGGGTCATTATTAGAAGCGTCTGTAAGTATTCTGTAAGTGAAAGCGAGATAATGGCAGGCGAAGTGATCATTTTGGGAAGTGCAAAGAAAGGCGTCGCTAGAAGCGCCACCTGCGCATGCGGCCTAAAAAGAAAAAACGTCCTTGCCAGATCGTCCGTGAGTGAGTGAGTGAGTGAATTTGCTACACAGCTTTAGCCCACGGTGGCAGTCCTGCGAGCTGTGAGAAAAATAGGGTTGAGTGACTGACTCCTACGGCAGAGAGGACATGGGACACATAGCACATGTAGTAGATAAGAGTGGGGGGATTCAGAGAGAGAGAGAGAGAGAGAGAGAGAGAGAGAGAGACATTGAGAGTGACAGAGAGGGAGAGAGAGGGACAGAGAGAGAGAGAGAGTCACTGAGAGAGAGAGGCAGTCACTGAGAGAGAGAGACAGTGAGATAGAGAGAGAGCTAGAGAGAGAGAGAGGGAGAGAGAGAGAGAGGCAGACAGAGCCAGAGAGCCAGTCACTGAGAGAGAGACAGTCACTGAGAGAGACAGAGAGAGAGAGACAGACAGACAGACAGACAGACAGACAGACAGACAGACAGACAGACAGACAGACAGACAGAGAGAGAGACAGACAGACAGACAGACAGACAGACAGACAGACAGACAGACAGACAGACAGACAGACAGACAGACAGACAGACAGACAGACAGACAGACAGACAGACAGACAGACAGACAGACAGACAGACAGACAGACAGACAGACAGAGAGACAGACAGACAGACAGACAGACAGACAGACAGACAGACAGACAGACAGACAGACAGACAGACAGACAGACAGACAGACAGACAGACAGACAGACAGACAAACAGACAGAGAGAGAGAGAGAGAGAGAGAGAGAGTTGGGTGGGGCTGAGCCAGGTGGGTGGAGTGAAGAAGAGAGAAGAACATCTAAGAGATCTTGTGCCGAACAAAGGTCACAGACCGCAGTGTTTCCACATGAGATTTAGAGATTGCAAATAGCGCACATAAGCTTACCCAGCAAACAGAGATGTAGAGGTTGAAGTAGAGAGAGGAGGAAAGAAATTAAGAAAGAAAGAAGAAGTTCTGAGGAGAAAAATAATCCCCCTGCCTTGACCCTTGACGCCTGCATTCTATAGACTCCACAATACCGCCACAACAACAGCAACAACAACAATAACCACAACAGCAACAGCAACAACAGAAATTGGACACAAATGCCAACACGTAGAGAAAAATAGAAATCAAGAGACGATACACATATACATCAAGTGTATGCGTATTACTTACCATATCCCATTTGTCTGTGGGCTAATAAAGCCAAGTGAGAGAGAAAGAATCAATAACAAACAATGTGCACTTTGTATTCCACCAAATCACCATCACCGTGGCACACTGCCCTGGTCCTGTCCAACCAGCAAGGTTGCTTACATTGTCAAGGTTTAATACGCCACAGCTACTGTCAGGGCTGGGGACGAATGGGATTATATGAAACGGGATTGCAGTAATCTGACTACAAAGAAAAGTGTAATCCTGCAGAGTTAGCGTAAAAAGGTAGTTATATTACAGATATTACAAACAAAAGATTAATCAGAAACAAGTTTTCATATTATAGACACGTGTCATTTATCATATATTATACTGTATATTATTCATATAACTTGGAATAATGGATAGTCATGGCTGTGCATGACGATGAAAACATTACTGAAACTAATTTAGGAAGAAAAAAAAGTTTTAGATTTTCTATGAAGTTTGGAGGAAAAGTTATCAAAAAGTAATTGAAAGTAGTCTGATTACATGACTGAGTTGTAGTCCTATGGATTACCGTACATTACAAGGTAATTGGTGATCGTGGTGATGGATCAGCCCTGATGACGGCATACTTTTGATTGTGTCGTATACGTATGTACATACGACGTTGCGCTCCAACAAAAACGAAATGGATTTGAAAAGGCTGAGTTGAAGAGGTTTGTCCTGTGCTGAACGTACTTTCGAAAGCCACTCTTCCAATGAAAAGGCCATTTAAAGAGGAAGGGAAGTGCTGACGAGAGGTTCGCCGCGGCAAGCGATGCCTCAGCGTTGGAACAAGTCTGTATTAGTGATTCACTGATGACCTCACAGCATTAGCTTGAAAAAAAAGAATCTGAGTTCGGTTACTTGGCGGGATGGTAGGAGTGGGGGGGACGGGGAGTAAATAAGACCAATTTCCCTTTTCACTCTAAAGTTTCACTGCAGTGTGTGCAGTGTGACCATCTCTCCTGTCATAGAAAAATCACATTGGGAGAATAGATATGGTGCAATAACAGTAATTGGTTTTTCAATGACTTCGGCAAATGTCACCAATGACAATCCTCTGATTATCCTACCTTTTGGTTTTTCATCTCCCCCAAAGCCCATTTTATCAATATCTAAGGTTTCACCCCCCCCCCCCCGAGAGGAATATGATTGTCCCTGCAATTCTAAATGGACTGTAATTATATTCACATATCTGAAGAAGCATCATATGACTTGCTTCCCATTTAGTTCATATTGTTGTTTGCGCTGCAAAACAAGCCTCGATCAAAACACCACAATAACATTTTAGCAAGGCAGGACTACGTAATATAGTGGGGCATATCACGTAATGGTTAACGATGCACTGACATTTTTCAAGATTAAAGACTTTCTTCCACAGAATGAGAAAGTTGTCGACTCAACCACTATTTCATGGAATTGACCAATCTCAAACCCCGCCCTCCTTTCTTGATCCTCCAGTCACAACTGTTTTATTCCGAATCGACACTTGTGATTGGAGGATCAAGAAAAGAGGGCAGGGCTTGAGATAGGCCTGTTGAAGTATCTGCTACCTTGTTGTAATGCCTTTGACTTCCACCTGGTCGCTCCTGTCGCCAACACTCCGGCCGTCAAGAAATCTCGTCTCACGGGGGGCGATGTGTGTCCAGCTGCTCCCGTCTCGTCTGGTTTGAGATAGGTCAATTGCGTTTTTTGTCATGGAATTGACCTGTCTCAAACCCCGCCCTCCTTTCTTGATCCTCCAATCACAACTCCAGAATCAACAGTTGTGATTGGAGGATCAGGAAAAGAGTGCAGGGTTTGAGATAGGCCAGTTGAAGTCTTTGCTACCTTTTAGTGCTTTCGCCTTCCACTTGGTCGCTCCTGTCGCCAACGCTCCCGCTGTCGCGAAATCTTGTCTCACAGGGGGGGACGTGGTCTTGGCTGCTCCCGTCTCGTCTGGTTTGAGATAGGTCAATTGCGTTTTTGTCATGGAATTGACCTATCTCAAACCCCGCCCTCTTTTCTTGATCCTCCAATCACAACTGTCGATTCTGAAGTTGTGATTGGAGGATCAGGAAAAGAGTGCAGGGTTTGAGATAGGCCAGTTGAAGTCTTGGCTACCTTTTAGTGCTTTCGCCTTCCACTTGGTCGCTCCTGTCGCCAACACTCCCGCTGTCAAGAAATCTCGTCTCACCGGGAGGGACGTATGTCCGGCTGCTCCAGTCTCGTCTGGTTTGAGATAGGTCAATTGCATGTTTATTTCATAGAATTGTACTGTGCGTGGTTGAGTCTACACGGTCCTCATTCCAAGTGACTGAAAGTCTCCGATGGAGCCGCTTTAGGGCACGATCAGACCGGACAACATCCCAACAAACATGGGACTTCTTCGAAGCGGTGCCTGCGTCTTTTTTTCTGTTTGGTTTCAGCGGTTTGTGAACGACAAATTCAAAAAGAGTCACTGTAGAAAAAGGGCTGTATACCCCGACGCACGATATTAAAGGTGCTATAGTTAACATTCAGCCACTAGATGGCCCACTAGAGCACCAGCATGTCATAATTTTCCCATTCCACATGGGGAAATGGGAAATAGGGAGGGGATGCACAACATGTAAACAACAACATTAATTTTGGACCTTTCTAAAAGCAATTTGGATGTATTATTATTAAAAAATTATTACTCTACATACATTTTTTATCTATAGCACCTTTAAACTGAAGGTATTTTGAACCAAGGGACGGGACTAGTGGAACATCACGTCTGCCGGTGTCGTGCTCTGGTCAAACTGCGTCGCTCAGCTATGAGAACGATGTGCTGATCCTTGCCTCTCTTATTCCCCTGTGTGTCCAATCTGATCATGCCCTTAAGTTACACAGAACATTGTAGGCTACAATGGTGGTCTCTCCAATCCAAACTCCACACTGTCGTACCACATGTTAAATCCAGACACTGCACGGAACCTCACATCAACAGTATAGCACTTGTTAACATTTAAAATGCCCTTACAATTATGCACTTACCTAATTTAGGCGTCAGAGCCGTGAGGTCCAGGTGACTATGTTTATAATCGTGCTGGTGGTGATCATGTTGTTGTTGTTGGTGATGGTCGTGTGGAGGTTGGTGGAGGTTACCTATTGTGAGAACGGCAAAAGTTGCAAGTCAACGTTGTTCTACTCGTAGTATTCCATCGCAGACACCTAGGTATAGAGGCAAACAACAGGGGACTGTGATCAAGTAACAAGTGATTATCATTTAATGATAACTGTGGCCAATGAGCTGTGGCGTTGCGTCATATCGGTATAGCCATGAAACGTCATGAAAATACTACGGATTGACATTTCTAAGGAAAATCACCCAATAACTGTTACTTTCATCCGGAATACTGTGTACTTCTTTATTGACCTTGGACTCACACCAAGGCTCTTCATTGTGAGTTCCAACACAACTTTCTCCAACATTTATATGACTGAGACTGTGGCTGATTGATTTCTATTGTAAGCAATTTTCAGTATGTGATCTATTGATATGCAAACAAGGTATGCAACAGAGATTTGTATGCATAAAAAAAGCACCAACATTTGAATTATGGAGCGGATGGTGTATTTTACATATTTTCTTTTGGCAAAGCTGACAAAAAGTATATCCTCCTGATTGCACAGCTAGTGAGTGACCGGTTTTCTTCTCCTGGTATTATGAACGGTCACTTCCACCTGGGTGTGCAGGTCCTCCAAGTATGTTGTATGTAGTATGTCACACATACTGCACGCCATGTACTGAACAGTAAGCTCCAACATAGGGCGCAGCTCCATCATAACAACATGCCAGCGCCACCATGTGTAAAAAAAAAAAAAATAATAATGCTGCAGTGAAAGCATGGGGCCAGCTTAATGTGTGTGTGTGTGTGTGTGTGTGTGTGTGTGTGTGTGTGTGTGTTTTCGTGTAAACTATTGTGCTATCTTATACACAGTACTTAAATAAATTCCAATTATTTGGAACTTAACCTTGTGTTTGCAATCTTTTTCATTATGTTTTTAAGTTGCAGGAAATTTCACCAAATGGCTTTCTTTATTGTTTTATTTTGTTGCCTCCCCAGATGGGGGCCACAGCCCACCTCCGGACCCCCCCCTAGTTGTGACTCAGCGCCACCTTGTTTGAAATTCCTGGGGATGATGTACTTTATGTATGATGTACTTTATGTATGTGTAGCCGGTGTGATCTTGTCTGCGTTGTGTTTAAAGTCGATTCGACCCCTGTTAAGGGATCGCCCTGAGTGGGAGTTGAACCCCGGACGCCGGCGTCGCGGGCGGCATCACAGACCACTAAGCAAGAAGTGAATTCACTGCTTGCTTCCGGGTCTGGATGCCTCTGGGGAGTGAGTTTACTTGCAGTACCGCTTACCATCCACAGCCACGTCACTACTTGTGCCCGTGACTGTGGATATACTGCGGTACCTCCGTTACACTCACCCCACTAAACTCACACCACCCAGGGCATCCGGGTCACGGCACCACATGTAGCCGGTGTGATCTTGTCTGCGTTGTGTTTAAAGTCGATTCGACCCCTGTTAAGGGATCGCCCTGAGTGGGAGTTGAACCCCGGACGCCGGCGTCGCGGGCGGCATCACAGACCACTAAGCAAGAAGTGAATTCACTGCTTGCTTCCGGGTCTGGATGCCTCTGGGGAGTGAGTTTTACTTGCAGTACCGCTTAACGTCCACAGCCACTTCACGACTTGTACCTCATGACTGTGGATATACTGCGGTACCTCCGTTACATATGCGATATATACAATGAATGTGTTCTTTCTGCTGAACACTGCAGCCAGTATCAATTGTCTTTGGCATTCTACATCCAGCCATATACTGTAGGTTTCCAGACACAGCAGAATACTGACGGATAGACTCTGAATGATCACATGAGCATACAGTACACACAAAAGCACTTTAAGTGACTTACACACCACACAAGCACACTTACACATACTGCTGATATTTTCTTGTATTTACCTGCTGTTGTCTACCTTGTAAAAAAAAACATATACCTTGTATTATATAGTTTGTATAGATCGTTGTGTATTGTGTTTACAAATCTCCTACAGTCGAGGAGCCGGGAAAAACAAGCATCTCACGATTTTTTAGAATTGATTTATCTGAATCTGAATCTGTTTTGCTTTGATTCTGTCTGTCTGAAGTCTTTCTGGTAAGATTATGGGATCGAATGCTCACTTGAAGACCATTGCATCGCCAAGACGTAACATTAGTCTTTTAGATTCAAACACAGAAACAAACATGTTTCACAGTAATCCATATATTGTTTTATCATAATAATCATGGGTCAGATGAAACAAGACCTTGGATGTTGTAGTCACATTAAATCATACCGACTTGCACTGAAAAGAATGAAGTATCGATCAAGGCAAGCTGAAACCTCAATCATTAGACAGCCACAGGGCTTCCAAGTCATTCAAGAGTGTTAATAGTCCTTTTATTCAACGACTCCCATGGTTCATGTTGTCACAGAGCGAGGGCTTCCTCAGCAACAAAGGGCACAAGACATGAATTCTGACGATTGTTTCCTCATTTGCAATTTTAAACATGTTCATTCATCATTCTGTTAAAGGACTCAGGGGTGGAACGTAACAAAGTACTCTTACTAGTGATGCACGATATATCGGCCGATATGGCAGTTTTTTTTACACATCGGTATTGGTCCGATATCAAGATAGGGCCGATATGGGCCAATATAAAAAAAGAAAAAAAAATTTAAATTTTTTTATCTTCATTTTTTTATATATTTAGTTTTACATGTTTTGGCCTTAAATAGTTTCAAAATATCAGTCATTTCTGAAAAGAAGTTACAAAAGTAAAAAAAAGAAAGAAAATAATGCGTTTTATTTGTTTATCATAAAAAAGTGTTTTCTATACAGAGATATCGACATCGGTAAATATCGGTATCGCCCAGAACAGCAATATTAATATCGGTTATTGGTATCGGCCACAATTTTCCCATCGGTGCATCACTAACTCTTACTCAAGTGCTTTCGTGAGGTACTTTTACTCCGATTATCTGAAACCGGCAAGAACAAGGGTGCTTTGAGGCAGGATTAGCATGGAAAATGTGATGAAGCCGATGAAAATGATGCACTTTCAAGGTTGAACCCATTGACTGAAACCTGCCAGCCGTGACAGGAAGTCATCACTTAAAACTAGTCTAACCTTTAGTTAAGGAATTGTCTACCTTCTTTTTAGTTTTACACTGGAAATACCACATTAAAGAGGATGGAAACCAAATATGAGCTCAGAAGCTCTTTAGCTTTGTTTGGAGAGGGACAGACGGATCACGTTGTTATCAAAAGAGAATGAGAGAGAGATCCGTTCCTACCTTTTCGATCACGGTTCAATCTGTCAATTATACGGCACTTTCCTAATGACGTGGCGGTTCTAAAAGAGACGTGCCAGACGCCACACCTTCGCCGAGAAGAGACGGCGTGTGTGAGAGAGACGCCTGGCTAGTGGTAAGAGAAGATGCGTACGGTTAGAAACCTTCATCTCGGCACCATGTGCATGGTGGAAACGCCTTGTTAAATTGAATCGACTTTCCGTAAAAGCAGAATAATGAACATCAAAAAAATATATATATTCCAATTAAACGGTCCTAAGAGGCCTTTGTTTCCGGGACTACAAATATAAAACAATGCTTTGCCCCCCCCCCCCCCCAACAGATTTATTTTCCTGTCCAATCCTGTAGCTTTGAACAAGGGACCAATTATAAGAAGCCCGGCTTCTTGGAGCTTGGGATGCAAACAGCTTTTACACTGTGTAAACAACCACCTTTTACTATTTGAAACACTATTATGAGAAGAGAAGCCAACTACCTCCAATATAACATTTTTAATTAGGATTCAGAAGTTTTCCAGGGATAATCACGCACCAACCATCGTACGCCGGTTATTTCTCAAATAGCTCACGGGAAGGTAAACGCGGCACTAAACCCAAGTGAATATCATAAACGCTTCTCCTCCGCCTCCGAGCGGGACTCTCCACAGCAGCTGTTTTGTGAGAGAGAGACGGCCGGGTGGACTGAAAGGAATCATCAAGCCCCGGGATCGCACCCCCCCCCCCCCTAACCCCCATCATCCGGCTCATAATGTAGGCAGCTATGACTCATTCGGGGGATACTGGACACGGTCGGTCGCACGACGCAGAGCTTTTCATCCAAGGGGGTCTTGCCTCATTTAAAAGCAGTCGGAGATGTGGGCACCGCACGTGCTGTAGCTATACAGCTGTGATCCCTCGCGCCCTACGGGGGGTTTTGACCCTCGGACGTCAGCGGAGGAACGTGATGTGAATGGGAAAGGGGTGAGAAACATACAGTAAATTGAAGTGGCAACAGTTCGCAGACGACCGTGCATGTGTGTCCATGGATGCATGTCGCGGGGTTACGCGAGAGACGCCTCTGAAGGTAAAACAATAATGTAGATGTAGTCTGCGGATGCCTCTGAACCACACCAAGTGTTCCCGGCACTATACAAATCGTGCTTTTCTTTTAATGCAAAAAATAAACTAGTTGCTGCCACTTTTTTTTACCAGTATTAGATTATGGTGATGTTTTATACATGAATGCCTGCTCCACCTCACTACACATGTTGGACACTGCTTACCATGGTGTATTAAGATTTATTACCGGATATAGATCACTTACCCATCATTGCACTCTGTATGCTAAAGTTAACTGGCCGTCCTTGACTGCCCGTAGACTGCTTCATTGGTACACCTTCATTTATAAAGCAATTATTGGTCAGCTTTTTACCTCGGTTCATACCTCACCATCACATCAAACCCATTTTACAGCTTACGATCACAGGACTATCTATATGTGCCTCAGTACCCAGAACCTGCACAGAGTTTGGGAAAAGGGCCTTCATGTTCTCTGCTCCCTCTGCCTGGAATGGACTTCACATTTTTTTTAACTGCAGGCCCTCACTACCATATCTGATTTTAAAGTTCAAATTACGGGCATTTTAAAGAATGAAATGGGAGAATGTCGATGCTTCACTGCATAATGTGGTGTTATATTTTATATTTATTAACTTGACCTTCTCTCCCCAGCAACCTCCTGCAAAGCCTCACCTTCCCTCCTCTTTCTACCTTTTTTACCCTACCCTCCAATCTCCCCCAGTCCCTTCCAATCTTGTTTGCTGCAGCTCAAATGTATCCCCTTGCCCCACTTTGCCTTTTATGTCTCTGTCTTGTATGTTTGTTTTTGTTTTTTGCTGCCATTTTGGCCAGGTCTTGCTCGAAAAAGAGATCATTGATCTAAAGTGACTACCTGGTAAAATAAAGGTTAAATAAATATATGCTATGATAGTCGTTTGCGGCGGCGTCTGTAAGACTGAGACACGAGCGACACAGGCCAAGAAAATGGATTTCATTCGGCTTCATCTAGATATTGGTGTTTCACGAAGCCCGGATTATCATCGAAAGTGAAGCATCTCACACACGACGAATCCATTCGTCACAGACTCCTCGTGGTGGGCGTCTCGAGTGTTCGTGATCCACAACCTCAGTACAGCATGTCACTCGTACGGCTTGTCATAACGCAGGCGCTTATGGTCACAAATTAATGAAAACCCTTCCAGGTTCTGCGGGCCTGGGCGGACAGAGGGGTGGGGGGGGGGGGACTGTGACCCAGATCCATTTTAAACGTCTCACTCCGGGGAAGCTGATGGACAGACACGCTCGCTAGGGCCGGAGCCCATGCCATGTCATTATGCTGGCAGAGTGTGAAGTACCATGTGCACCCAGTGGGACGGCTCACCTCGCTTTGCCCTTGAGTGTGTGTGTGTGTGTGTGTGTGTACGTGTGTGTGCGTGTGTGTGTGTGTGTGTGTGTGTGTGTGTGTGTGTGTGTGTGTGTGTGTGTGTGTGTGTGTGTGTGTGTGTGTGTGTGTGTACGTGTGTGTACGTGTGTGTGTGTGAGAGAGAGAGACAGAGAGAGAGAGAGGGGAAATGACAGAGGGGTTGTAGTAGAGAGCTTAATGCCACAGCTGAAGTCTTGTCTATGCCTCCCAAACACACAAAACTTTAACTAATAGGGTATCAAATATATATGACAACTTAAGACCACAAGAAAACACAAAATGTAACAAATATATAAGCAAATACATATTACCAGAGGAACAGACACATGTTGTACACAATTCATGGGTTATGGATAGGGATGTTCGATATTGGCTTTTTTACCGATATCCGATATACCGATATTGTCCAACTCTTAATTTCCGATACCGATATCAACCGATACCGATATATAATAATAATAATATATGCAGGGTTTCCCCCCCAAAAAAACAGAATAATTTCAGGTAATTAACATCTCTTGTCGTGGAATTAACACACCATTATGCATACTTTTGACAATAAATAAAATAAGAATTTGTTCTTACTTGCTTGCCTGGGTAAATAAAGGTTAAATAAATGTATATGAAAAAATAAAAAAATAAATATATATATATATATTTTTTTTTAAACCGATACCGATAATTTCCGATATTACATTTTAATGCCAATATCGGCCGATAATATCGGTAGGCCGATAATATCGAACATCCCTGGATGTACACCACTTGTCAAGGTTACCTTAAAGGCCCAATCAGAGTCCAGATGTGGCACACAGGACCAGATCCCGCTGGGCTCCGCGCCGACATTGATGCGGAACAGCGGACCCCAGCGTTATGTCCACATAGGCATGTCTGCACAGTAACACCACCAATTATTTCCTGTCCGCGCGTACTTGGCATTTGTAAACCAGCGTACTGGTGTTGTACAAAATATGGCTCGGCATGCACGCTGATCAAAGGAGATGGCTTGGATCAAAGAGCTGACACTGGACGGTATCTGTCCTGAATCAAATAATCCTCAGAGGATCCTTGCAATTATCAAACAATCAGTCAATGCCACTCTGCTGTGACACCGAATCAGATGAAGACTCAGAAATGAGAGAAGCAGTTACCTTCCTCGTAATACTACAATATCCTATATCAGGGCTGTAGTACTCTGACTCATGTAGTACTCTGACTCATGTAGTACTCTGACTCGTGTAGTACTCTGACTCATGTAGTACTCTGACTCGTGTAGTACTCTGACTCGTGTAGTACTCTGACTCATGTAGTACTCTGACTCGTGTAGTACTCTGACTCATGTAGTACTCTGACTCGTGTAGTACTCTGACTCATGTAGTACTCTGACTCGTGTAGTACTCTGACTTGTCGGGGTCTCGTGAGTATTTTGACTTGGACTTGTCTTGGTCTCAGTCATGGTTCTTCCAGCCCATCTAAGGATTTTCAGAAGATGCACACGTTTTTTTTTCCACCTGATGAAATGATTGGCTACATGCACTCTACAATGCAAAGTCCTAGTTTTGTTCCTGCCAAAGGAATGCTGAGCACCTTTTGAAAATCCTTTGACATAAAGTGGGCTGTTTATTGACTATTTTGGTCTTGGTCTTGAATAGGACTCGATTTGTTCAGGACTCGACTGGATGTGGTCTTGGACTTGACAGAGGTGGTCTTGACTAAAGCCTTGTCAAAACTGTATAACAGAAGGTGTTGGCGCATTACTGAATTGTAATGCTGTGGTTGCACAGGCAAGTCTCTCAACATTACATATTCACGTGGAAAGTGATATGGATGGTCTACTGTCACTATCATTTGCCATGTTGTCCATTTGTACTGCATGTGAGGTCTGCTTGTCATTGTGCTACTGTATGTGTGTCTGTCATACTGTGGAACTCTGTACGTCGTTGACACCTGTACGTCTCTCTGGACCATTGCCACCCAGACAAATTCCTGTACATTCATTGTATTTTGCGAATAAAACATTTGGATTCCGATTCTTACCAAACATCGTGAGGTTGACCGACGGCATCTTGAAGAGCGGTTGCTTCCTGAAGCCAGTGAGTTGCTAACAAAGAGAAGCACAGATTTATCTGATGTCTTCTTCAATATGTCAGAAGTAACATCATACAAAGCTGCCGTTATCCTTGCCGTAGCATTACAGGACTCCTGGACTCATGAGCCCAAAGACAGAGGAGGAAGAATCCAAGCCTGGAATCATGTCTTGGGAGAAACGCTTGCACTGTCGGGGGTGTTTGTGAAGAAAGGAAGAGCTGAGCATCAGGTTTAACTGATCATTATTACACATTATGTAATAATGACACATAATTATGACATATTTCCCAATTGACCATATTCACACGGCGGCCATTTGGGCTCTTGCCATTTGGGCATTTGGGCTCACAGCGGCCATTTGGGCTCCTGGCTGCAGCTTGAATATGGTCATTACAAAACACAGCTGAAACCTTTGCAGAATCCACAATGCATTTAGTTTTCAATTGCTAGTAGCCATCATCATCATCATCATTAGAATGCTCAGTTCTCAAAATGCTAATTTTACATAGTTTGTACCCGTGCAAGGGTTAAACATAAAGTATTGTATCGGCATGAGCAGAATGTCCTGTCTCGGGGAAACAAGGTAGTGTAAGAAAAAGGACTGATATAAATGGCTGAATAAAACAAGGTTACATTGTTAGTGCATCACAAAGCTAGCACTATGGGTAATCCCAAACAGCCAGAGGCTCCTGAATAATACCTACCAGCCAGCCAATGATATACAATGAGCATAATCCACACACACTCAAGGGTATACACTATACAGTATATTACCAGATACCGCTACACTATCTGCTTCCTGTGTCTACTTTGAAAAAGCCTAGGCATCATTCGAACCGGGTGCTGGGTGTAGGAAGGACTGCTGGAGGCGCTCAGTCCTTGCAGGGGGTACAGGGTTTCTCATTTGCCAACCAGTACATTGTGGTCTGGTTGGAGGGAGAAGGTCATGTAGTGGGTGAGATGGAGTCATCTTCTGGTC
The DNA here is from genome assembly GCF_963971535.1 of Notolepis coatsorum. Taxonomy (NCBI): domain Eukaryota; kingdom Metazoa; phylum Chordata; class Actinopteri; order Aulopiformes; family Paralepididae; genus Notolepis; species Notolepis coatsorum. The sequence goes on from NC_140178.1 coordinate 27,264,764, forward strand.
ATCGTGTCTGGAGATGATCTTAAAGCGCCCTACGTTGCACTCGCTCTAACTCCTGCCCTTTGCTGCCTCCGACCAGAAGGACGTGTCCTCCAGCGCTGATATAACGAGGGGGAAGTCAATAAGCAGGAGGCCATCAGCTGACATGCTTGTTCGGGGGCCAGAACTCTCAACAAGTTCAGAATGCTTTGATGCCTTAATGACCATGTCCTGGACAAGGACTCCGTTAGCCAGCCAATGGCCCTCTAGAATTTCAATTGCAAATTTAAATCGTATTGTTTTATATAGTTTTTATATGGTTTTGTTGTATAGTTCTATCGTTGCGGTACACTCCAGTAAAGAGTACATTACACTACGTCCCTTTATATGAAATTCCCCCACAACTGACGTTAACAATGGTGTCATCACTACCTCTCTCTCCACCCAGATGTAATGGTGTCATCTCTACCTCTCTCTCCACCCAGATGTAATGGTGTCATCACTACCTCTCTCTCCACCCAGATGTAATGGTGTCATCACTACCTCTCTCTCCACCCAGATGTAATGATGTCATCTCTACCTCTCTCTCCACCCAGATGTAATGGTGTCATCACTACTTCTCTCTCCACCCAGATGTAATGGTGTCATCACTACCTCTCTCCACCCAGATGTAATGGTGTCATCACTACCTCTCTCTCCACCCAGATGTAATGGTGTCATCACAGGGGCTTTTCTCGCACAGGTGCTCCGCACCTCATAACTCTTCTTTCCATTCAAGATCATGTCGTTTTGCAGGGTCCTTTCGTTCAGATGCTTCCATTTGCCATAGTCTGATCTGATGGGAGAGACTTGGTAGCAGAAGGCATCTTGAGAGACTAATGTCCAGATTGAGTCATCAAAGAGTGTGTTCCTAGAACTCATGTAGAGCAGGAATACGAATGGAGACAACTAGGGCTGTTCCCGACTAAGGATTTGGATGGTCGACTAGGATTGGCCAAAATTTGCCGTTAGTCGACTATTGGTCGACTTAAAAAAAAAATATATATATATATATATAATATTATATATTTAAATTTTTGTGTCATTCCATTTGGGCTGTGGGGGTGCTTAATGTCTGAAGGAGTCGACTGAAGGCTTCTTGTCCTCTGCAAAAGCATGCAATTGGTCCACTGATGGATACATCTTGTTATTTGTCTAGTCTGTGTTCATTAGACGGGTGAAATCCTCTTTCAGTGCCTCTGTGCCTGTTTTCGTAGGCAGTTAGCCTCTGGTATGCGTGCCATTAGCGTTAGCCACGCTTCTAGGCCTCTTTTCTTTTGAAAAGAATGATAAAAAATAAAAATAAAAATAAATAAAGAATTATTATTATTATTATTATTTTTATTATATTCGACTAAGAGGTTGGCCAGTCGACTACGGCTCCTTTTGACCGATTAGTCGACTAATCGATTAATAGGGGTCAGCCCTAGAGACAACACAACCTCCCTGAGGGACTCCAGATGTTATGTGAGTCCAGTGGCTGCATGTATATTGTGGTATAGTCCACATTTACATTTACATTCCAGTCCAGGGTCCATGCTGTGCCTGATTTGACCAAAGAGAAACGCTGCATCATGTGTTGCATGATTGAGTCTGTCAAAGGCCTCTTGCTCATATCAGCCAATAAAACCCAGATCACTGTGCCATCACAAGATGCAGTAAGCCAGGCTTGGACCAAAGCAATTGTAGTTGGAGATTTCTTTCAGAGAGCACATTGGTCTTTCACCCCTGAAAGGATTTAATCACTGATTTGTCTGAGCATGCACTTTTCTAGAAGTGTAGCTATGACACCCTGGAATGGGCACCGCATTTGCACTTTTCCAGATAGTTGGAAGCACAAAATGGATCACCATTTAACGCTCTTGACGACTCCTGCGACCGATAAGATTACTTTCCCTAACCAATCCCTACTTTCCCTAATCAATTGACGGAAATATAATATACCCTTGGGTGTGAGTGGATTATGTAAAATTTTGTGTGCCACTCCTTGTATATGAGTTGGCTGGCACTGTAGATTAGACTTCTGCAATGGCTTTTTGAATATTTTATTTACAAATTTGAGAAAAAAAAAATGTAAACTTACAAAATACACACACATTTCAAAAGAAAGAAAAGACAAATTGAATGAATATACGGTATAAATACATACAACATTAAATAACAATCCTGGCTAATGGCATGAATTCTGATTCATTTTCAAGTTTGATACAGGTGTTGGCAAGGTACACCTCACGCACAGTCACCCGCTCTGGTAAAATAGTCAACGATCCCTCCCACCCAGCACACCACTTATTCCAGTGCATGCCCTCAGGTCGCTACAGGTCCATTTTAATCAGACACACACGCTTCACAAACAGTTTTTTCCCCACAGCAGTCCGATCACTAAACACCCTGGCCCACCCCCCTTTGCACAGACGGGCAAGCATCCATCACTGACTGACACTGTTACATGTGACTGTCCTGTATGTATTTATATGTATTTATTGTGGGTATTGGGAGGTGGGAGGGGGGCGTTTGATATCTGATGTTTCATGTTGATGTCCCAGTGCTTAACAAACTGTACCGCAAACAATTACCACCAACCATCGTTGTGTGGCATTAAAGTATCTTGCATCTTGTATCCATATACTGTACTCTAGGTCAAACAGAGTTGCCAATTAGAAAGGTGTTTTTCATTTCTGAGAGTATATAAGATGTATTAAAGTTGAATGCTATTCATGAAAAAAAAGAGGATATTGCTATATCATTGCTATACATTTCCTGACGATGCATACAGCTATTTCTAAAAACCTTTTTTGAAAGTATCTTGAATGTACAAATGTCTTATGATGAATTGAAAATGGGGGACCCTGTAAACAAGACGAAAGTCTTTCTCTGGTCTGCATCCCCTTAACACTTTCGCGGCCACTGGGATCCATCTAATCTCACTCTATAAAGCCAGTTTATCATAACAACCTTTCATTGTGCGTGAGGCTGTTTGTAGAGCTAAATCTATACTTTATATTATTGCTATCTGTTCATTGTCGTTGTCAATTGACACTATAAACCGTCCCTTCATTATGCCTTAAATAAATAAAAAAATCATCAATACGTTCCCATTTTATAGCATCGTGAATATGAACTATATACCGCAATGTTCTGGGGTATTTCCTGGAAGGTGAGATACAGGGCGCTAAGCTAATAACGTTAAATCGAATGGCGTTTCGGCTATACACAAGCTAGAGCTAAAACTCAAAATGCATATTATCGGTATCATGGTCCACCATGAATGCATGAAAGGGGGGGGGGGGGGGGGGACGTCGTTTCTGATTATTGATTACCAATAACGGCATTAGCCTCATTAGCCTCATACGCTGATCGGCTGGTTGGCTATCAAAGCAAGGCCTGATCAGCATGTAATTTACGTGAAAAAGCTTTTACCGTGGGCCGGTTGGATCCCAAAAAGGATTTCCCAGTTATCAATCGCCATCTGGTAGATCGATATGTCCATTGGCTGATTCTATATTCCTTTACTGCATACTGAATTCAGCGTCCCAAAAAGTATTCCAGGCTACATGCTACAGGCATAGCTTCAGCACCCATGATGAAAAAAATTAAAACACCGGTCTGTAACAGGGAACACTGCAGTATATATACGTGGTAAACTCGTTTTAGCTTTTATTGCATTTTAATAACCTACTCAATGTCACGGAGCGGCACTGCAGATATACCCTACTCTTGGGATTCGGAAAAGTTCATTACCGGCCAGATCCTGGTAGTGGCGCTGTCTCGAGAATTGAGTACTCCTTGTTTTCAGACCGGATGTTATTGATTTTTCATTCTGGCCTACTTTTTCTGTTAGCCTGAAGCTATGCCTTCATCAGATCGCCTGGAATAGTTTTTGCGACGCCGAATTTAGTATGCAATAAAGGAATATAGCATCAGCCAATGGACATATCGATCTACCAGATGGCGATCAATAACTGGGAAATCCTTGTATCCAACCGGCCAAAGGTAAGAGCTATTTCACGTAAATTACAGCCAGATGAATGGGCTTCACTTTAGATTAGGGCACACAATACATTTACATTTACATTTAGTCATTTAGCTGACGCTTTTATCCAAAGCGACTTACAAGTTCTGTACGACAAGCCATCAGGAAGAGCACAACTCTATCAGCTGAGTAACAATGTTCATCAAAGTGTTGAGTGCTACAGTGTAGGTTAGTTTATTAGGACAAGTGCATGACAGTATGGTTAGTTAGGGTTAGATTTTTTTTTTTTTTTTTTTTTTAATTCAGATAATAGCACCTGTAAATGATTTATAGATATTTTATGAATGTCTTAACAAATAATTTTTTGAACATGAACAAATAAATGGAGGTACAGTATAGTTGTTTTTTCATATCCATTTTTCAAAGCATCTACAAATGTGTTACTACACATTAACCTGTTCGACCCGACGGGACCGGATCCGGTCCCAAAACGGCATCTGGTCATAAATCAATATTTTTCAGTGTTGCATATTTTTTGCGATTTTTTTATCAAACGTTTTCAAGTATTAACATCACTAACATGTCACAAAAGCATGTAGAATGTATATTATCATCAATACGTTAGTTTAGCAATAGGTTAAAAGTGCTATTAGATAGTTTTAACTTCTCGATTTGCTGAAGTCTATTGCAAGATGGTGACCATTTTGGAAATTTTGAATCATGGGAATTGTAGTTTCTTTGTGGCCATTTTGTCGAGGGCATGCATAGCTGTGGATAAGTGTTGGAATTATTCCGAACTACACTTCCTGGCAGGTTCTGTGGGGGTTCAAAGTTCAGCGTTCTGAATGAATTATTTCAATAACTGTTATTATTCGGGATAATAAGCCACAAAAAATTATGTTTTTGACAAATATTGAAACACAGTTAGTTTCTCCTCCCTATTGTTAGCATGTAGCAACAATTAGATCTGAAATTCGTTTAAAAATTGTTGCACTGTGGTGAAAATAAAAAGGTACAGTAAATTACAGTAGATATCATTATCTGTTCTTATGCACGCCTGGTGATACTAAATCCAAATTGAACTCGGGCATTTGAAAGATAATATATGTATATATATATATAAATATGCGAATTGGCTATAATAAGGTAATTTATAAGCATCATATTCTATATTCTATAATAATATTTCAAATAGCATTGGTCCGGATGGGAGAATTCAGTACTGTATCTACAGAACCTTCGGTTTAATCATCTTCCCTTTATTAATTTCCTTAGATTTCTTTTACACATGATCTCAAGAGGGTACTGCACGAGATCAGGGGCAGTTTTTTAAGTTTGGTCATTATTATCATGGTGTTATTCACTGTCAAAGATGCAAAGAAAAATCACAATTCATATTCTCCTTTGTTTCATCACAATTTAAGCAAGCCTAGTAATAGACACAATATTTCTGACACTGTGAATACATTCCCTGAGGTCCATAGATGTCCCTAGATACCAAGAATATGCAAATGGCCTTGTAGAAGTGGAGCAATATTCCATTTACCTAGGTATATATTTTAGGCGAAAATATTCCACGGGTGGAACAGGTTAAACAACATTATTTAATGATGAACAAATCAAGTACAAACAATGTTGATAATGAGTTATAAATAATGTAGAACTAATTTGTAAATGTTATACAAATATAGTTATAAATTATTTAATAATAATTTACGAATGTATATAAATGGTTTGTACATGATTAGTTCATTATCTACAAATACCTTATAAAGGTCTTATAACTGAGTGTTATTATAAAGTATTACCGCAGTGTTTCATGAATAAGTCTTGTGGAGCAAAGGTTGAAAGTGAAAAGTTAATTTGTGCTAATGTTTATTCAATGAAGAAGCATCAAGCATTTTAAAACTGCAAAGTACCTACCTATAATTTCTAACATAGTTTTGTGTGAATAATTACATTTCATGTTTTCTCAAAATGATGTTTGTGTTTCGGAATAAGGCAACTGTTAACATGCAAGGCTGATGAACTGGTTTAATTAAGGATAAATGTCAGACATTGTGAAGACACCGCAAATTGGAAAATTACAACTGAGATCCGTTGATGACTTTACAATTATGAGCCGATGTTGTTCACTTGCTGGCATTTAATCAAAAGTGCACCGAATGGGAAATCTAAATGTTTACGTACACTTCAGTTCAAGCTCTTGATTGAGCCTGGGCTAACCTGTGTTCATCCAGAAGTTCACTATTTGACGAGATAAAAATCATCAAGTCGTTATATTCATAGCCATATAGAAATCAGATTTCTATACGTATGCATCTCCTCACCACGAAAGCCAAGGACAGCACAGGAAGGTGTCCAAACAGGTCATCTAGAAAGGTAACCGTGACATTTGTGTGATTGTCAGTGTCCCCGTTGTCAGTGTCCCTAAGGTCCACTGAGAGAGAGAGCCACTGAAGCGCTGTCCTGCTAGGCCCATCTATTACACTGACAGATCAGTGTCGGTATGGGGGTGGTGGGGGGCTCTTAGGCACTCAGACAGCCCTCTCGTCCCTCAGAGAGACCACAGACAGGACGGCTGAGGGCACCGGCTTGGCATTTCACATGACGTCTTCCCACCTGGGGGCCCCCGGCTGGGGTCGGGGATCTTTGATTCCCCCGTTTATTGATTAGGGATTGTGTGTTGCGGTGCTTGGCTGCGTCATGCTCCGGTCGCATGCTGTTTCCAGTCAAGTGGAGGCAAGAAGCCCCCCCCCCCCCCCCCCCCCTCTCTCGGGTCGACCTTGCGACTTCTCATCAGGAGAGGCCCGCGGCGAACACTGAGCACTCGGAGCAGGAGCGTACAGGAGTCTTTATAGGCCCGTAAGAGCCACTACCGTGTGGATACCGGGGATGTGAGGGCGTAATGAGAAAGTTCTCAACGCGAGAGAGTTCTCATAAATACAGATCGACAAAAATCCTCTGTGTTTTGAGAACTTCCAACACTGTCTCATCAGAAAACATACATAAAGTACTAATCGAGAGAGTGGATCGGGGTGTAAGGGTGGAGAAGGTCAGGTATTGCGGAGCAAGGGGCATGGAGGGATAATGCACATTATGCATTTGTATAAGTGATATTATTCATGTTTCGCATTGGCAAAAGTCCAAAACAAATACCACGACCAGGAGTCGAACCAACAATGATTGAGGTCACAGGCGAGTGCTCTCACCACTGGACTAAGCCACGCACCCTGATACGAACCTAGCAATACTATGATTATGGTTTGTTTGAATGTTTAATGGTTATAAAGTTAGATATAAGGTTAGGATTAGGGTTAGGGGTCAACAGTTATGGTTAGTTTAAGGTAACAGTGTGGTTAAGGTTAGAGTTAAGGTTATGTTTAGTTTAAGGTAACAGTGTGGTTAAGGTTAGGGTTAAGGTTAAGGTTATGGTTAGTTTAAGGGAACAGTGTGGTTAAGGTTAGGGTTAAGGTTATGGTTAGTTTAAGGTAACAGTGTGGTTAAGGTTAGGGTTAAGGTTATGGTTAGTTTAAGGGAACAGTGTGGTTAAGGTTAGGGTTAAGGTTATGGTTAGTTTAAGGGAACAGTGTGGTTAAGCAAGACTATCAGAAAAGTGTGTCTCGGTAGTCTTGAGGTAAAGGTTTGCCTCCCATGCGAGTGCCCCCTGGTTCGTTCCCCAACAGGTTAAAAGGTTTTCTAAAAAGGTTTTCTGAAAACATTAAAAGTTGAAATGCCTTGCGGAGGTTTCTTCCCTTTTATCCTGTTAAGCTTCTGTGGGAGTTTTTCCTTATCTTTCCTGAGGGTTAAGGTCGGGGGGGTGTTGTTCCACAGCCGTGCCTGTCGAGGCGCGTATCATGATATCGAGCTATACAGTAGAAACACATTTTTACTTGACCGGCTGCAGAGGAAGTCGTTGAAAAGCGATTGGCAATACAAATCAACAAAACACGAGGGACAGAAGCACCAGCTAAACGGTTTTCATATCTAAAATGAACTATCTTTAGAACCGTTTGTGTAATCTGAATGGTGCAAAGGTATGAGACCTTTGTAAAATTGGACAAGCTAACCTTGGCATACCTTGGAGCATCTGTGCCTAGCCATTCAGCAATTACTCATAGGCTCTTTTATCAGGAAGCTCTGAGTAAGCGGCGTTATTCTTACAGCCTTCTGAGGGAGAGAAAGATTACTAGGCTCCGTACCGCGTCTTTATCAGCTGTGCGGCCTCTTCTTCACACTTACGGTACTTTCCTAGAATTAAACGAATGTAACAAGAGCTCCCTTCTCCCCGAACCCCCTGACTGCGCAACGAAGAGGAATGTGTTCCGTGTAACGTATATCTGTTGTATCTATTTACATATAAATGTGACAGATGGTGATCCTACAGACTAAGAGTCAAGCTCGCAGGAGCTTGTGTTTGTTGTTGTTGTTGTCGTTGCTGTTTGCATTTGATGTCATACCCAATTACCCAACGTCAATTAATAGCGGCTCAACACTGTGAAAGGTTACCTTTCCAGACTATTATATCATTTGTCTAATACAGTAGCATTCACGGTGTATAAGTAGTCTTATATGATTAAAACCGTTTCCTGGTGAACTCCGGCCGTGGCTCTAACCTGTGAGAGACTAGGGGCTGGGGAGCGGTAGCTGCCTCGAGCCTCATTGATTAGGCGCCCTCCTCCATGATAATGACCACGCTGCAGCTCCAGCCGACACACTGCAGTGCTAACGCCTACTGTACCTTCATTAAAACCACGCGCAGCGGGGGGGGGGTTGGAGACGTCTGGATAAGCTCCACGTGACGTCCAACCAGGAGAACAGCTGCCAAGAAGCCCCGTGATCACTTTTCATTCTGATTTTGAGATATTATCTATTACACCTTTGAATAATAATAGCAATACTATAAGACATGAGAAGACATTGACTGGGGAATATTAACCCTTTCACTACCACACTACAGAAGGTTAACCCTCTCACTACTACCCTACAAAGGGTTAACACTTTCACTACCACACTACAGAAGGTTAACCTTTCACTACCACACTACAATGGGTTAACCTTTCACTACCACACTACAGAAGGTTAACCTTTCACTACCACACTACAGAAGGTTAACTATTCACTACCACACTACAGAAGGTTAACCTATTACTACAGAAGGTTAACCTTTCACTACCACATTACAGAAGGGTAACCCTTTCACTACCACACTACAATGGGTTAACCCTTTCACTACCCTTTCATTAACCTTCTGTAGTGTGGTAGTGAAAGGGTTAGAAATGTCAAAACACTGAGCTATTCCTTTAATGCTTACACTCTCCGGTGTGATTTCCAATATTTTCTTTTAGTTTCTAAGACCGAGGTGTTGACCGCAGTGTTAAGAGTCATGGCCTCCGTGTCCAGACTCGCTGCTGTGTTTCAGAGGCTATAGGGCTATGACTGTCAGGCCACTGTCCTTCAGAATTACTGCTATGTCCCGTGTCAATACATCAGCGACTGTCCACGCCGGACAGGTGTCCGCATCGGTGGTGATTGTTGCTATGACGATGATATAGATGCTGTGGATAGGGCTCTGAAAGGTATAGTCTGTAGCACTCTGACCGACTTAGACTGGTGCAGTAGATAGAGACCGTAGCTACTCTGCCTAGCCCTATAAAGATGGTAATTAAGAGTGACTGTGAAGACTCTGGCTCCGACCTGCACACAGACACCGTGTTAGGACCTTTAGACACTGTGAGCCTGATAATAAGTGATAATTATGGGGGGTGGTGTCCGTGAGAAGTCCATTTGTTTCCTTTGCTGGCAGGAGCTGCCGGGCAGCCCCGGGGCACTGGCCCAGGTCGCCTGGCTGGGGGATATACGAGCCCTGCAGAAGGGCCGTGGCTTCCCTTCATTAGCATGAGGTAATTGGCACCGTGCTCACTGGCGCCCCGTGTTTTGCATGGCGGGTGGAACGGTGCGGCGCTGCTTGCCTGGCAGTCCTTGTTGTTGTCTCTCGCCGTGCTCACTGTTTGTAGGCCTACAGTGGGCAACATTGTGTTTACAAGGTGTATCTATCATAAAGCTACAGTAGCTCAAGACTCAAGGCTCTTTGAGGCAGCAGGCTACAGTAATTGATTTATTTCGGCACTGACGGCAGGAGTAACAACTAATGATATAACTGCAGGATCCCTTAGAAGAGTAATCGAGTAAAAAGAGTAATTCATTGTAGGAAAAAAAATTAAGAAGTAAGAAGAGAGACTTTCATCTTTAAAAAAACAAACAGCCTGATGCAGGTAGACGCTGAAGAAATGAAAGCTGTCTTTAGGAGATGATATTAGTGACAGAAACATACATAACATCTTTAGGAGATGATATTAGTGACAGAAACATACATAACGTTAGGTTATGGCTATAACCAAGTTCTGTTAGTTAGGGGTGACGCTTGGCATCACTACTGCACTCCCTCGCGTACGTGCACGCGCACTGAATAAATTCCACAAATGTACCTTTAATACCAGTATTAGTCTGACCACACCCCTCATCAGCTTACCTTCATAAGCAGGTGTGTGGTCACCTGCTCTCCTCCTACCCAAGCTTTCACCACAAGGTGAGGTCAAGGGCTGCAGCGGCCGTCTGATGCCAAGCGTCACCCCTAACTAACAGAACTTGGTTATAGCCATAACCTAACGTTCTGTTCCGTTAGGGGCTCTGCTTGGCATCACTACTGCACAAAGGGAGGCCAAGCGGAGCCGCTGGCTGACAAATACACCCCGCTGACAGCCCCCCACAACCATCAGAACAGGGAGGGCCGAGCCCCCCCGACCCCCCCTAATGGAGGGCATCCCCCCTATTAGGGGCTTCACGAGAGGGCGACGGACCCGACCGTGCGAAGAGGCACTCAAGCAACCCAACGCACAGGGTGAGCAGACCGTGGCTTGACCCCACGACTACACCCACGCACAACCCGCATGCCACCCGGGAACGAACGTAGGAAACAACCTCGTCACTGCCCCCAGAATCACGGGGTCAAGGGCAAACCCAACCCCGTGGCAAGGCCGTAGCAGCGGAGCGCGAAGGAAGACCCAGACCCACCAAAAGGACTGGACTCCCTGGAATGGGGGCCCGGAGAAGTCCATGATGCCAGCATCAAGACCCCACCAGGTGGGCACCTAGTGACCCCGCCCCCCACATCGCCAGCGCATTCGGACAAAGGCCCCTCAGGCGAGCGGGCCCTGTCCTCCCCAACAGCACACCGCCTGGAACACAGGCCCTGCAACAGGCAGACAGTATGGTCATAACACACAAAAGTTAACCAAGGAAGCAGGCAGCGCACCGGGGAAAAAGACCAGGCAACAGGCTGTCAACCCAAGCCTGGAAAACTGCGGACGAGGCAGGCGCCAGAAAGGACAGCTGAAAACAGCCGCCCCGGCGGAAGGGGCGTAAACTGGCGTTGTCGCATAACCAAGCCTTTAAACAGCATGTCAGAAGCGGGATCCTTAGACCACTCGACCCCTGACAGCTGCTCACAGAAAAAGCCTATACGATCGGCAGACGTCATGAACGTGCAGGGGCACCCTCAACCGGAGAACCGGGAGTTGACACTGCAGCAACACACCAGAGAACCAACCACCCAGGCATCACCCCATGCAATGGTTGGTCCCATAACCCCCAGGAAAGAAACCCCAAAACACATCTGCGGCACCGCCGCAGCCCGCGTTCTGGTTTCCAACAGGGCTATCCCGGGCCTACGGGTCAACGAGCATCACCCCGGATCGGGCCCGGTGATACGGGGAGCACAGGGTCCCCCGAGGAGGTTAAAACTACCCCAACAGGCCCCTCAGCGTCAAACGCAAGAGAAGAGCGTAAAAAATGGAAGACCAGCCCCAGCACCCCGCACTCGGTATTCCCAGGTGGTCACCCAACCAAGTACCAACCAAGACCAACCCGCACAGCGGCCGAGATCCGACGAGATCGGACGCGTACAGGTCGGCACGGCCGTAAGCCATTACGATAGTGCAGAATACAACGCACCTAACAAGGGTCCCATAACGCTCAACCCTGTGACACCCGGATCGACCCAGCATTTTTCCCCCTGAAAAAACCCCAAGTCCCTCAGGGTACCAGAACAGCAGATCTGCATCCCCAGCGGACAACGGGTGCAACTGGACTGGACCAGCGCGACCAGAAACAGTCCCGTGCCCTAATCACGCCGACCTGCCAACCCCAGGAGAAGGGGCAGATATGCGTGTTTGATCCCAACATAAAAAAGAAGGCGCCACCCAGACGTGTCGGTATGAACCGCGCCCGGTGGCCCACCCCTAGGGCGTGAGACCCTTCCCCATATGTCCAGACCCATTCCGTCATCATCCCCTGACATGAACGGGAATCCATCGACAACACACAGGGTGTCGGAAGAGGAAAAAAACCCCATCCCAATTGCTCCATAAAAACGCTGTTTCACCCAAGCAATCAAGGCGCGCTAGTCAGCCAATGGCCCAAAAGCACATCCTGAGCCAGCACTATGTGTGCGTTTGGACATACCCACATCAACAACAGGTCGTTTAGACCACCATATTGAATCCCCAAGACGCCCAGGGAAACGACAAGAGGGGCGAGATGCAATCAACTCCATGAATGAATGAATGAAAAAATTTACCCAACAGACTGCAGAAAAGGGTACAACCCAGTACGGCAATACACACAACAGGTTAAGGGGAGGCAGACCTGAGAAAGACGTTTAGTCTTGTTACCATCAGGGACCCTCATTTCCAATCCATCAAAACACATTCAACTCTTTATACAAATAAAGAAAAGGCATCACCCGTATGACCCAATCTGCACAGCTGGGAGTAAAAAACCCTGTTTTTCACATGATTTCAATCCAGTCACTCCTTTTAATCAGAGTGTAAGACCAGACCCTCCCAGAAACACCTTCCCACATGAGACCACGGTCAAGAAAAAAGATATGTAAACTGTGAGACACGTGACCAAAAGACTCAAGTTTGACACATAAACCGGGCGCAGCAGGCCTGTGAGCCCTGCGCCCAACCTCGACATCTTTAAGACACCAGCTCATGGAAGGCGTCGCCATAGCAACAACGCTACAACGGGCGGGGAAAACCTACCGGATCCTGTCATGTAACAGGAGTCGGTAGAATACCCCTTCCCCCCCCCCCCCCCCCCTGTCAAGCACTGGCTTGGCCCTGACTGGCTCAGCAGAAAAGATCAAAAATCCCCATAACCAATCAAGTGGGGAAGGAGGGGTTTATTCGACACCCCCTCCCGAAACACACCCTTTATCCCTACACACAGAAAAACAACCGTAGCCATCTTGAAAAACCTCTGGTAGAAAACAAAGCATAGCGAAGCTAATACAATGCCCGCTACCCACAAAAAGTGTAAAAGGTTTTACAACAAAACACAAGTCGCCTGTGCGTGAATCCTATACCCGTTGCCTATGTCATACATAGGAAAAACACGCTGAACGAGAGTAAGCGGCTAGGCCGTGAAATGTGTGCGTACGAGTATTACTGCAACTAAACAACACAGCATTGTGAAAACACATATACTTAGTCAAAGCAATGGAATAACACCAGTTCTAGCTGCATGTGGAGCATCAAGCTAAATAGAACCTATTACCGAGTGTACGTTGCAGACCTTGCTTAACCTCGTAATCACAACACAACTCACCCCACAACGTAAAAAAGGGCAGATTCATATATACACAGCCCCACCATATGATTTGTTTGAAGAAACACACAGTTTGTTCGGCCAAAACACAGTCCCCCTCCGTCGGGGAACTTTCTTTATTATTACTAATTAAATAATGTGTAAGGCACAAAATCACAGAGGGGCCGGGGAGGGTGTAGGGGAGGGGACACAGAGGGGAAAAAGTCACTCCTAACGGCGTCTGCCACCTCGCGATGCTCGAGTCTTGCCACCCCGGGGAGCCCCGGAGGGACGGTAGGTTACAGTCTGCTGGACACGACGTTCCCTACCGTCTCCTCCGGTCTGGGATGGGCCGGCAGTGGCAGAAGCGCCGTTTCGTCCCCTGGCCCTCTTGGCAGGGCCAGCAGCGGCGGCGGAGGCAGTGGTAGCGGCGACGGAGACAGCTCGACGTCGCGGAAGCCTTCTGCCTCCACCGGCAAGGACGGGAGGCGGAAAATGGGGTTGGAGGATGGATCTCTCCTCTGCCATCTCTCTGCATGTTGAGGTCATCAACTGCAGGGCCTTCCCGAACAGGCCAGCGTCGGAGAGGGCGGCCGTCAGAAGAGGAGCTCTCTTCTTCTCTGGCACACGGGCCTGCTCCAGCCAAAGGTGACGCTGGCCCAGGGTGGCCAGGGTGCGCACTTTCCCCATGGCTATGGCCAGCACCTGGGAAAGATGCAGGACAGCTCCCGCAGCCTGGGTGATCTGATCGCATTTCACCTCGGTCAGATCCGTGCCGCCCGTCATTATCCCCGATACAAATCTAGCCAGGTGGGCGATGTTAGACGCCGCAGCCAGCGATTGTGTACCAGCGATAAATGACTGGTCACCCCAATAATCCAATCGCCTAGCCGATTTCCCCTGGAGGACCGGCTTGCACAGTGGCTCCCACACCATATCCGGACAGAGGAGCGCGGCCATCGGACTGTCAAGCCGAGGCACGCCCTCCCCCATACCTTTGACCAACCCTGCTACCCGCGTAACCGGTACGTAGGTAGGAGTTAGTCCCATGATGTTGGCCACCGCCTGACCCCGACGAACATAGGCCCCCATCGATGGGAAAAATGGGTAGACAACGTCCACCCCTCTCACTGGGGGACGCTGCCAGGGATGGCCTATGAGGTCATCAGGGACAGGTGCAGGCAATGGCAGCGGCAGCGGCACACCGTTTGCGGCAGCGGCTACCGCCATGAGCTCGGGAAACAAGGCCCGCAGTTCCCCCTGCGAACCTTCCTCCACCGACCCCGCATCCCTCACATACAGCAGGCTGCGACTGGTCAAGGAGCCACAATCCGATGCGGCCGACAATAGGGCATCCTGCCGCTGAGGCCAAGGTGGTTCCTCGACATCCTCGAACAGGGCGCCCCATGGAGCCATTTCCCCCCCCTCCGGGGTCTCCTGAGGAGGGATACTCCCCTCCACGGGGCCATCAAACAAAAATCCGTCCGCCTCGTCCATGAAGTCCTCAGTCTCCATCGGAAATCCCGAGCCGGACGCATCTTCGCTGGTCTCCAGCAGCTCCCCAAACCCAGGCCGTTCGCGTCTGCACGCCACCATCTTGCGACGCGAGCGAGCAGACGCGAAAAGTTTGCGTCGCAAATCCTCCGGCTCCAGAACAACCCCCCGTTCACCAACGGGCGATTCCCCAGAACCAGAGGAACCAGAGTCGAGATCAGGCCATCGCCGGAGCGACGGCACCGACCCCTCGGCTCTTCGGTGAGGAAAACTATCCACCGGCAGTCTCCCGGGCTGGGTCGGCAAACCACGAGAGTGGCAACAGCCCAGCACCGAGGCGCACAACGGAGGCGGGAATGGAGAACCGGTGGTGAAGAGTAGGTCTAGCGGGTCTACTCTCCGCGGAATACATTATGACCCAAACCTTTTCTTGTACAACGAAAGTGAGAGAAGAAAAGATTAAGCACAATGTAAACCAGTCACAACTCTTTTCAACTAACAACACGTCAAGTGGGGTACTACCGAGGCACTTCCTTGTGGTGAAAGCGAGAAGGAGGAGAGCAGGTGACCACACACCTGCTTATGAAGGTAAGCTGATGAGGGGTGTGGTCAGACTAATACTGGTATTAAAGGTACATTTGTGGAATTTATTCAGTGCGCGTGCACGTACAGGAGGGAGTGCAGTAGTGATGCCAAGCAGAGCCCCTAACGGAACAGAACGTCTTTAGGAGATGATATTAGTGACAGAAACATACATAACGTCTTTAGGAGATTATATTAGTGACAGAAACATACATAACATCTTTAGGAGATGGTATTAGTGACAGAAACATACATAACATCTTTAGGAGATGATATTAGTGACAGAAACATACATAACATCAGTAGAAGATGGTATTAGTGACAGAAACATACATAACATCTTTAGGAGATGATATTAGTGACGGAAACATACATAACGTGACGTCTTTAGGAGATGATATTAGTGACAGAAACATACATAACATCTTTAGGAGATGATATTAGTGACGGAAACATACATACGGTCTTTAGGAGATGATATTAGTGACAGAAACATACATAACATGGAGTACCCCTGCTCTCTCTCAGCGACACAAGACCTGTGCTCTTTACAGGCTGTTACTCTGCCTGTTTGGGGAAGAAACAATTAAAGAACCCTAAACCGCTCCATTCTCTCTCCTCCTGTTGTTGCTATTGGGATCTGCAAAAACCCCTATCCTCACACCATGTCTATTCTAGTTATCTTTTTATTTTTATTACTATTGCTATTGTTTTATTGCACAATCAAAGCGGGCATGGCCAACCGCATTTCATTATATGCCCTGGTATGTATGTGATGAATAAACTCTTGAATCTTGAATCTTGAGATTATCTCGGTGTGAGGCGGCCGTTCCCCTTGAGCAGGAGGTCTGGTACTGAACACTGAACGAGTGATGGAGCAGGGAAAGAGGGAAGGGAGGCCAGGTTTATCTCAATGTGTGCCTGAGAAGCTGGCTGACAATTTTCTTCGTTACTCAAAGACGAGGGGGGGGGGGGGGGGGGGGGTGCAGGGTTTTGAGAAAATTATTACAAAATATGTTTTAGAAAGCTGCACAACACAGTATTTGTTGGAATTTGAATATTGTTTTGTTCATGAATATGCGTGCATTTTGCACTAAGTTGTGGAAAATGCTTAAATGTATTTCACTACGAGCAATTGTAAAAAGAAAAAAAATCCGATAAACGCAGTGGCAAAGAGTACGGTACTGTACTTATGCTGTATAATGACAATACATTTTAATCTAATCTAATCTATTGTCTCCAATGGAGACACACAAAGAGGTGTATGAAAATGAATATGAAAAATAACGACCAGGCCAAGCCCCACTTGTTACCAAGTCTTTAAAAATACACTTTCACAACAGGAAAATCTGTGTCTACATGCCACACCGAAGGTAAACACACCAAAGGATATTCTCCTGCAAAGACGTCCTAGTCTACACAGCCAAGGAAATACCAGAGGACATATAGAGAGAGGGCAGTGAAATAGTGTGTGTGATGCTAAATGCTCACATCGTGTCGTAAGAGATGGGACATGAAATTGAACTCGTTAGTCGACCAGCCACAGAGGCTAGTGGTGTATTTGGTGGATCTCACCTGCCCGTTTAATAAATTACGTTTCCAGAGTAAGAGAATGATTACTCTACTTTATTTATCTTTTTTAAGATTATTCATTTTAGCATTCAAGTTTTTCTTAATATTTTTTATTCTAGTTTAAGTCTATATTTTGTGATTCTGTGTGAAGGGGGGGACTAACAAAGTAAGATTTTCAATGTACAGTGTAACTTGTCTGTTTAACTGTGCATATGACAATAACATTTCTTGAATCTTGAATGATTGATCACTGGGTTGGTTACCAAAATAACAAGTTGACAGTTATTTCTTTTACTTTCATGACAGGACTGACATACGTAAAATGACGTACATGAATGACATACATAAATGTCGTACGTAAATGACGTACAGTACATGAATGACGTACATGAATGACGTACATAAATGATGTACTTGAATGACGTACATAAATGACGTATATAAAATTACGTGAACAAGTGTGTTACTTGGTGATGACCCATTACAATGAATCATAATAAAATAATAATAATAGTAAATACAAAAGAAAGACTAGACATTCTTCGTCGCCCTCTGTGCCATTTGCATCCCCTGCCACAGGTGCAAAACCTACAGATCATAATATACGTATGGCAAGTATGTTATTATGCTTCACCCTTGGATATTTTAAACCAAATTTTAACCATATCTATATGCTTCACAATTTGAGAATAATCAGTTGAGACAAGCTCCATGTGTCAAATAGGCCAAAACTGCAACATTTCCCCCCACAAAACAGCTAAATTAAATACAAAACAAATGACCATATAGAAATACAAAACAAATGACCATGTAGAAATACAAAACAGATGACCATGTAGAAATACAAAACAAATGACCATGTACAAATACAAAACAAATGACCATGTACAAATACAAAACAAATGACCATGTACAAATACAAAACAAATGACCATGTACAAATACAAAACAAATGACCATATACAAATACAAAACAAATGACCATATACAAATACAAAACAAATGGCCATATACAAATCACTATATTGTAAGTCTCTCTCTATCTGTGTGTGTGTGTGTGTGTGTGTGTGTGTGTGTGTGTGTGTGTGTGTGTGTGTGTGTGTGTGTGTGTGTGTGTGTGTGTGTGTGTGTGTGTGTGTGTGTGTGTGTGTGTGTGTGTGTGTGTGTGTGTGTGTGTGTGTGTGTGTGTGTGTGCGTGCGTGCATATGTGTGCACATTTGTGAGAAAAAGTGTGTATGTGAAAGTGGGAGTGTGTGTGTGTATGAGAGAGAGAGAGAGAGAGAGAGAGAGAGAAAGAAAGAAAGAGAGAGAGGGAGAGAGAGAGAGAGAGAGAGAGAGAGAGAGAGAGAGAGAGAGAGAGAGAGAGAGAGAGAAAGAAAAGGAACAGGGGGAAACAAAGCAAAAAAGAAAACGAAGGCGCTCTGTCACAGAACCTCTGGGGCTTTAAGCTTTAGGCTGATGAAAGCTCAGCCTGGGTCCTGGGTGTCAAGTCTTCCTCCAGCAGGTGTTGAGCCCTGCTGATGGCGCCTTCGTGCGCGGAGAGCCTCGGCCACCTCCCTCGCCGTGTTGCACGTCATATGCGTTTCCCCCGTCGAACCAAAAACTCTTTGCATTGGTGGGTAGATAAGATGCGATTTCATCCCTTTCTTGCTGAGCTCTTTTTGGAGCGTATATAGACCTGTTTGCTGTTTATACATTATACAAACATACCGCGTTCGAGCCAATCAGCAATACCAACTGAGTCACGTGACTAAGTCGCCTCAGACTTGCGCGAGCTGCTGTGCCAAAAGAAGTACAACGGGGCTCTGGAGAAACCATGGCACTCCCCTGACTAAAAGTAGTTTAAAACGAAAACGGCTGGATGTCCTTTTGCCAAAGCAGCATGGCTGTGAGTGTGAGTCTTTCACCTTTTACATATCTAGCTTTGGCATGGATTGATTGTTTAGATCGCTAGCATGGCTAACAAATGCAAATATATTGTAGTCTGTCGCATTGCTCTGACCAGGATTAAGTTCCTTTCTGCTTCGGGTCCGGGCGCGCATATTTTTCATGACGTCATCGGCGAACAGGTCTATTGGCTTCTCTCTTTTAGTATTTTAGAGTAGTCTTGATCTAAGTAAATACGACTGCCTTCGTGCCAAATTACTTTCGTGGCCCACGCAGAATGGAGAACTTTTTGACGAGTATCCTGCGTTAAGAGTCTGAGTACGATCGAGCGGGGCGCTATTCCACTTTGTGTGGGTTTCATCTGATAAGATTGACGCGCTGCAACAACATCAGGTTGCTCAGCTGGTATCTCCAGTTTCTATGATATGAATCCCTTTAGGAAATTCACCCTGTCACCTCCTACCACGTCCTCCTTCACCTTGTGGATTCTTACGTTGTTTTATAAGTATTCCAGTTTCTCAACCGTGTGTTTTTCTCACTGCAGCAAATGGGTAAATGCTTCATTCTTCTCAGTCTCTTCCAAGATGTCAAAACAGGGTTTTGAAATTCTGTTCTGAAGTTGTCGATTCGCGCAATGATATGTTATTTTTATATGTTCTGAAACAGAATGCCACTCAACACTGCACACTTCATTATGTTTGTATTTCAGTGCTGTTAAATTGTTGTAAAACTGTTAAATTCAAAGTAGCAGTATATGTGCTGTTTTTCTATTGGCCAGTATGACTACTACTGTAACTGAGGGGTACAATTCCCTGACTGTATTGATAAGTATGGTATCATTAAACCACTACCGCTTTATGTACTTTAATTACTGGCCATACAGTACACGATATCTAAGTATGATGAACACTTTCCCACATATGAAATCAGGTCCACACAAAGGCAATAGTCAAATATTTAATATATAGCAAAAGGTACATATAATAGTTACTTATTACATTTATGATTTGAATGCACTTGTAAGGCAAATGAGTATTCGTAGGCAAATCAACACTGAATGTCCAAATCTCTGGTTACGCAGGAAGCAAGTATACAACCTGGCTCTTAGGGAATTATAACGATGGCACTTAATGATTATAGCTGGATAATATACTGAAGGGGTCCCGCCGGTTGTAAGCCAGTAGGAGAGCCGTCGGTTGTATCCCGTCTGGTCAACGATTTCTAGGGAGAATTCAGGTACAGAACACAGTGCCCGTAGAATCTTGATCCGCAGATAAATACACTTGGGCTCTCTTGTAGACGATAGCTGTAGCTGTAGCTGTAGGTCCACAACGGAGAAGAAGCGAGGCGACCTCAGTCTGGTCTGAGCGCCGTCTCACCTTGGCTCCTCTCGGGGTAAATCCAACACTCACCGGTGTTGGCGATTATCCGCTCCACAAATCAAAGCACCAAAGCAAATAGATATTCCATGCCGTATAGGGCTCAGCAGTCGTCGGGGTAGGTAATCCAATGTGCAGGTCCACTCGTCCTCGCCTAGAACTCCTCGGATGAAAGCACCACGTGTGGTCTGCCCAACCTGGTTAAGACTCTAGATAACGCGAGGAAGCGATGGGGGTGCTGCTCACTTTAGAACTCTAACCGCACGATGCACCATACATAATAGACTATTATTACTTAATAGAAATACGGTGCCAAACTCTGGCAATTCAGCTATTAATTCGCACGAGGTCTCACTGCTATTCTAAGGCCAAACAGGCCATACTACACCGCACGCGGTACCGTGGGGTGAGGCTTCACGTCTTGTTACTTAGTTGGGTAGAAGGGTAAAGGACTAAGAGGAATTCTACATTTCTTGCGCCATATTTATATGCACGGTGGACAAGTAGTGCCGCTCTGCTTTCGGTAGCCGTATTCCTGCGCGGAGCTGAGGCTAGTAAGGGCATGTCTCGTCGGTACCTTTGAACTTGAACGCCAGGGGCTTGTCCCTGGCGCCTGGTCCTTTTGTCCAATAAGAGAATGAACTATTATGGGCTGTAGTAGAATAAAGGGATATTCCGTGTATATGTACAAGGAATATACAAGGGATATCAAACGATATACAAATACTATTAAATATATATCCATAAATAAATATATATATTTGGTTTAATCTGATCCTTCACAACAGCCGCCCCCTAATTAGTCCCACTTAATTAGCTAAGCAGAGACAGATTAACTGCACTGTCCACTACTCAATGTCCGCTGTAAGGGTCAGTCAACTCACAAAGTCATGGGGTCATGGTCGTCGTCAATAGTATCAGGGAGCCTTGGCAGTTCTATTAGCCTCGCCATGGGTCGGGTGTAAGTCCGTCCTTGGACGAGCACTTCAGCTGCTCGGACCTTTCCATCGGCACCGGTGATCACTTTGCTTACGCGGCCAGCCGGCCACATAGCTCTGGGTAGTGACTGGTCGATAATCATGACGACTGTTCCTTCTGTCAAATTGTCTCTCTCTTTTACCCACTTCTGGCGGGTCTGTAGAGACGGTAGGTAGTGGAGTAGGAAGCTGTTCCAAAACTTGTCAGCCAGTACTTGACTGTACCTCCACATTCTTCGGCCGTTCGCCTCTTCAGGCCTGTACATTGTCTGTGGTAGCGCGGGGTCCAGCCGCCCCATCAAGAGGGTGTTGGGGGTGACTGGGTCGACATCTGCTACATCACTTGAGACGTAACCGAGGGGCTTTGAGTTCAATACTCCCTCGATCTCCGTGAGGACTGTCATTAGGACTTCTCCCGCCACAGTCTGGACCCCAAGCACGGCGTACAGGGCTGTCTTTATGGAACGTACTTCTCGTTCCCAGGTTCCACCGAATTGAGGTGCGTTCGGGGGATTAAACTGGAAGTCAATCTGGGATGGAGCGAGGTGGGTCTTAAGTTCTGGGCCCATAGCTTGGAAGCTCTCTCTCTTTCTCCGCCTTTGAAGTTTGTCCCGTGATCAGACAACAATGTAGACGGTTTTCCTTTCCGTGATGTGAATCTTCGGAAGGCCATAAGAAATGAGTCTGTGCTCATGGTTGGGAGGAGTTCGATATGTATCGCTCTGGTGGTCATGCATTTGAATACAATACCCCACCGCTTCTCGGTTCCTCTTCCTCTCTTTATATACAGCGGGCCCAAACAGTCCATACCGGTGGAGTGAAAGGGCTTGTCGCCGAGTCGGAGGCGACAGGGAGGTAGGTCAGCCATCCGGGGTATACTGGGCTGCGCGCGCCACTTACGGCAGTCTAGACAGGTTCGCTGGAAGCGCCGCACTGCTTCTCTCCCTTGCAGTATCCAATAACGACGTCTGATCTCCGCGAAGACTCTCTCTGCCCCTGCGTGGTGCACATCCTCGTCGTATTTCTTTATGATCAGCTCTGTGACCTTGTGTCGGCTGTTCAAGACTATCGGGTACTTAACGTCATCCGGTAGGTCTGGGGCTCTCCGCAGACGACCACCCACTCTGATGAGATTATGGGCGTCGCTCTCGGGGGCTAGGTGGAGCAGTCTGCTGTCTGATGGGACGGGCTTTGCTCCCTGTAGACAGGCTAGCTCATCGGGGGAACGAGTCTCTCTGGGCTCGTTGTAGTAGAAGGAGTTCTGCTTCTTCGTAGTCAGCTGCTGAAATGTCAGTTGTGGGCTGAACCTCTGGGTGGTGCCACAGAAATGTCTTTAGCTGCGCACTCTCTAGGGTGAGGCAATCGTCTAGAACCGGGTCTGTGGGGACGAGTGTGTGTGTCAACCCACAGAACATAGGTTTCTTGTTCTCTGCCTCCTCTTTACTCGCCTCCCGTGGGGTGGGTGTAGGCCACTCTTCTTCGGGGAGCTTGAGGAACTCTGGCCCGTCACTGTAGAGGTTGTGACGGGTGAGGTCATCCAGGGACATTCCCCGGGTGATGACGTCAGCTGGGTTGTGTTTGGTGTCCACATACCTCCAGCTGGTTACTTCTGTTAACTCTTGAATCTCGGTGACTCTGACTCCCACGAAGACCTTGTATCTGCACGAATCAGACCGGATCCATGTGAGTACGGTCATGGAGTCTGACCACAAGAGGGATGGTGAGTTCACGTTGGATTAACGTGGCGAGCTGCGCTCCTGCTAGGGCTGCGCAGAGCTCTAGACGCGGGATAGATTGTTGCTTGCGTGGGGCTATTCTTGAGCGAGCCAGGATGAAAGCAGTATGTATTTCTCCTCCCTCCTCTCGGGCACGCAAGTAAGCCACCGAACCGTAGGCTACTTCGGAGGCGTCGCTGAATACGTGCAGGTCGATCTTGCATGTCTCTGGCCTCACTGTGGGTGGGAAGTAGCTGCGGCGTATATTAACACCTGGGAGTGAGCGGAGTTCCGTCTCCCACTCTCTCCATGTGGATGCAAGGTGTTCGGGTATGGGATCGTCCCAGCCCTGGTCTTTGTCCCATAGCGCTCTTACAATCATCTTTGCCCTGGTGGTGTAAGGTAGAATACATCCCAACGGGTCATATTGTCTGGCGAGTGTTCTGTATACACTCCGTCTGGTGGTCGGTATTGCCGTCGACCTTCCCTGCTCCTTGATCAGGGATTTGTGTCTATAATGGAGCGAGTCTGTTTTGAAGCGCCAGACTAGTCCTAGTGTCATTTCTTGGGCTTCTCCTGGGATGGTCGCCATCCAGGTGTCGCTGCTCGCGGCCTTGTCCTCGGGGGAGAGGCGGCGCAGTACTTGCGGGTCGCTGCTGGCCCACTGCCTGAGATCAAAGCCGCCTTTGATCAGGGAGGCGCGGAGCTTGAGTAGGAGAGCCTCGGCTTCTTCTGGCGTCGAGACGCTTTGTAAACAGTTGTCCACGTAGAAACTATTTGTCACACTTTGTTGGACCTCTTCATCTGCTGCTGGGTCCTCTGGGTTGAGGCTGCGCAATACTGGGGGGTCGCTGCTGGCCCGCTGCCGGAGATCAAAGCCGCCTTTGATCAAGGAGGCGCGGAGCAGCGCACGACGTCGCCAGTCAATTTTCTTTATGTGTCCCGCTGTGATTAATTTGTTAATCTCAGCGCGGTACACAGCTTCTTGAGCGGGGTCTTTGGCTAGGCGCCGCTCTGTGTTCAATAGATACCGCTCCGTCGCCTCTTTTGTAGCGCGGAAGGTGGGCATTCCCTCTCGCCTCAGGAGTGGAGTTGCGTATCTCATCACTCCGTTGATGTTGACTCTCTTTGTCCCGTGCTCGAGGAGGGCTATAGCGTAGATATCTTCCTTGGAACGAATGTCTTTCTTTTCGTTCTTAAAGGGCATTGTCTCTAGTGTCCATAGCCTCTCGACATTCTGCAGGAGTGTGGTGTCTCCTTCTGTCGCTCTGGAGTGGAGGCAGTTAGTGGCTGCTGTTCGGTTAAGAGACTTAGCGAGGGGGCCTTGTAATGTCCATCCTAGGCGGGTCTCGACTGCTGCAGGACAGCCTCTGGGTCCTGTGTGGACCCGGTCTATCGGGACTATGAGGTCTGCATGGTCGGAGCCTATCAGCAGGGTCGGGGTGGCACCGTCTATGAGCGGGATAGGTAGTTGGCGCAGGTGCACATATTTCTCCATCAGCTTGGCGATGGGGTAGGTGTACTGCGATAGTCCTATTTCTTGGCTGGTGAAAGCATTAGTAATCCTGTACCGTCTCTCTGGCTGCCCGCTTGCTGCGATAGTGAAGGAGACATTCTCGCCCTTTATCGTCTTTAGATCTCTTCTTATTGTCCGAATAGTCATCTGGTTCTCGCTCCCCCGTAGCCCCAGCTGGGCCGCAGCGGACGCGAGGAGAAGGGTCTTCTCTGACCCGTCATCAAGGACGGCGTAAGTGTCCATGATCTTGTCTTGGTAACTCAGTGTTACACGGACCACCTTTAAGAGCACCTGGGCGCCGCTGCTGCTAGCGGGGTCAATGTACATAACACTTGCTTTTGTGTTGCTGGATGGTGCAGGCTTTCTTTTGTTACTGTCGTGTAGGACATCTAGATGGGCTCCGTCACACCGACTACACCTTTTCTTTAGGCGGCACTCGGCTGCCATGTGACTGCGCGCACATCGGTAACAGCGCCTGTTGGACTTTATCCAGTGACTTGCTTCTTCAGCGGTCATCTTCTTGAACTGGTCACATTGTGACAACCAGTGTTCCTTCTCGCAGTACGGGCACACCATCTTCCACTTCTCTTTCATCGAGGGGGTACTGTGGTTCTTGCTGCTCGGTACTGATTCTGATTGGTGCATGACAGTCACCGATCTTCGGCCATCGTTTACTCTCCTAGGTCCCTCTCTGGAGCTGGGTGTGCTCCGCACGAACGTATCCAGCCGTAGGCTGCTGACTTCTCTCGCCAGGAAGTCGGCTAAATCTAGGAGGGATGGCTCGGGACCGTTAGGATCACGGTGGTCTCTTTGCCGCCTGAAGCGCTCCTGTCGGGCGGGCGGCAGCTTCTCTAAAATCCTCTCGACGTTCGAGTTTGCGTATAGTTCGTGCATACCCTTTTCTCGTTGCGCCCCCAGCATCCCTACCAGGGATTGTACTTTTATAGACAGGTCGTCTAGTGAGCGATTGTCTGTTGCTGGGGGTAGGCGGTCAATATGCCTTATCTCCTGTATTACGTAATCCCATATACGTCCATATCTCTGGTCCAGCGCTGCTAGAGCCGCGGTGTATGGGGTCGTAGAGGTGGCATAGGCCAGCGCTATGTTGTGCGCTCGGGGCACTTTCAGGTGCTTCAATAATATTGCATACTTGTGGCGTTCATCAGCGACATCCACCATCATTGTCTCTAAGCACATCCGGAGCTCCGTGTACTGTGCTCGATTCTCATGGGTGAAGTCTGGAAACGTCGGTGTGCCAATGTATGACGCCATGGATGGCTGGCACATCGGTGAGCGTTGGAAGAGAGGCCTCCTGGGCGAGTCTCTTCTTACGCCTCTCGGTGGGCTGGTACTGGCAGGGTACCATGGCCCGCTGGTCCAGGTGCTATTCCTCGGGACTGGTCGTGCGTCATGCTCACCCGTGAGTCGAGTCGGGGGTCTGTAGCGCAGAGCCGCGGGGGTATAGCCTGGGCTGTACTGGACCTCCTGGTCCTGTGGAGTAATGTGCTGCTGTCGGGCTTGACTCTCCTCTTCTCCCTCTTCTTCTTCTGCCAGGTCATCTAGATCCTGTAGTCGTTTATTTAGCCTCTCCGCGGTGTCCGCCGTTCCTTCCTTGTAGCTGGGTCTCACTTGGACCGGTCGGGGAAGGAGTTCGGAGGGGGGTGTAGACTCTCGCTGGTGGTCGAGTTCAAGGTCGCCTAATCGGTTAGGGGAGGGTGCCCTTGACGTGTGTCTTGACGAGGCCCTGGAACCCCTTGTGGAGGGAGGGGGTGTTGCCCTGGTGATCAGCTGCTCCATTAGCTGTGCTTGTAGTCTGTCGCGCTCGGCTTGTTGTCTGTCGCGCTCGGCGTCGCGCTTGGTGAGATCTGCTTCTCTTTGGGCACCGGCAGCGGCACGCTGGGTGTCGGCCCGGTCTCTTGCCATATTCTCTTCCGTCTGAAGGCGTCTCAGCTCCAGACGTATGTGCTCTTCTTCGCTCCGTTGCTGCGCTTGGAGTCGATCGCGTTCACCCTGAAGTCGATCGCGTTCACCCTGAAGTCGATCGCGTTCGGTAGAGGCTGTCAGGCTGGCGAAGAACGCCTGTGACAGCATCCTCTCCGCCTCGCTGGGGGAAGACGCTTGTAGAGGTGAGCCGCTCCTGGCTGTACTCGTTGGGGAGTCCTGGAGCTCTATCTCCTCGGCGCTCTCCTCATCTTGTTCCGTGCAGAATTCCACCTCTGGAGGGTTGTCTTCCTCCCGGAGCTCTGGGGGGACTACTTCTTCGGTATTGGCGGGGGGTAAAGTCGTGTCAGTTCCCTCCTGGTCCCCACCGTGAGCTTGGTCAGTTACATTAGAACCCACTAGGGCCTCTGTGGTCGGGGTATCCTGGTTGATAGGGTCGGACATAATTTTACTTTCTACTTTTACCGCGTTTACTGTTTGTAGAAGGCTAGGTAGTTTACTGACAGCGTAATCCTCTAAGTACTGAGGTGGCTGTCGTCTACGTTGCGGGCGTTCTACTTTAGGAGGACCGTTTCGTGGAGTGTTCATCATAGGCCATTTCAATATTAATACCACTATATTAATATTACACTAATTACCCTCCGGCTCGAAGGACCAATTGTAACTGAGGGGTACAATTCCCTGACTGTATTGATAAGTATGGTATCATTAAACCACTACCGCTTTATGTACTTTAATTACTGGCCATACAGTACACGATATCTAAGTATGATGAACACTTTCCCACATATGAAATCAGGTCCACACAAAGGCAATAGTCAAATATTTAATATATAGCAAAAGGTACATATAATAGTTACTTATTACATTTATGATTTGAATGCACTTGTAAGGCAAATGAGTATTCGTAGGCAAATCAACACTGAATGTCCAATCTCTGGTTACGCAGGAAGCAAGTATACAACCTGGCTCTTAGGGAATTATAACGATGGCACTTAATGATTATAGCTGGATAATATACTGAAGGGGTCCCGCCGGTTGTAAGCCAGTAGGGGGGGTAGGAGAGCCGTCGGCTGTATCCCGTCTGGTCAACGATTTCTAGGGAGAATTCAGGTACAGAACACAGTGCCCGTAGAATCTTGATCCGCAGATAAATACACTTGGGCTCTCTTGTAGACGATAGCTGTAGCTGTAGCTGTAGGTCCACAACGGAGAAGAAGCGAGGCGACCTCAGTCTGGTCTGAGCGCCATCTCACCTTGGCTCCTCTCGGGGTAAATCCAACACTCACCGGTGTTGGCGATTATCCGCTCCACAAATCAAAGCACCAAAGCAAATAGATATTCCATGCCGTATAGGGCTCAGCAGTCGTCGGGGTAGGTAATCCAATGTGCAGGTCCACTCGTCCTCGCCTAGAACTCCTCGGATGAAAGCACCACGTGTGGTCTGCCCAACCTGGTTAAGACTCTAGATAACGCGAGGAAGCGATGGGGGTGCTGCTCACTTTAGAACTCTAACCGCACGATGCACCATACATAATAGACTATTATTACTTAATAGAAATACGGTGCCAAACTCTGGCAATTCAGCTATTAATTCGCACGAGGTCTCACTGCTATTCTAAGGCCAAACAGGCCATACTACACCGCACGCGGTACCGTGGGGTGAGGCTTCACGTCTTGTTACTTAGTTGGGTAGAAGGGTAAAGGACTAAGAGGAATTCTAAATTTCTTGCGCCATATTTATATGCACGGTGGACAAGTAGTGCCGCTCTGCTTTCGGTAGCCGTATTCCTGCGCGGAGCTGAGGCTAGTAAGGGCATGTCTCGTCGGTACCTTTGAACTTGAACGCCAGGGGCTTGTCCCTGGCGCCTGGTCCTTTTGTCCAATAAGAGAATGAACTATTATGGGCTGTAGTAGAATAAAGGGATATTCCGTGTATATGTACAAGGAATATACAAGGGATATCAAACGATATACAAATACTATTAAATATATATCCATAAATAAATATATATATTTGGTTTAATCTGATCCTTCACAACAACTACCATAGTGTATTTATACATGTATCACTGTACATATACAATATTACAACTCCGTACATATATCTGGTTAGCACTAGACTCAGTGGTACTCATTTGTATATTTCATACCCAGTTTAATCACCTGTACATTGTATATTGCTGTTGCACTTTACTGTTACATTTGCACTCTGGTTGGATGCCAAACATTCTTTCAGTGTACTGTACTTGTGCTGTATGATGACAATACATTTGAATCTAATCTAATCTCACAAAGCATAGCCTATTTCAGCAACATCCATAGATGAAGATAGTTTGGAAATGTTTTAGTCTATTAAGTGCAGAAGAAGAGCAAGGCTCAGCGATTAGGCTCAACCTAGTCTTGTTGTTTTCTGAAATCTGACAGGGTTCGATTTGAAACGTGGAGATCAGATACACGCCAGAGGACGTGGTGGACATAAGGAACAGGAGGGGGGGGGGGGGGGGGGGGGGGCTGAAGCTGCTCGTTATGAAAGACAAGCCTGCAGGGTTCTCGTATCAACGGCAGGGAGGATCTGTCAGAACCTGAGAGGAGAGGTCAGTGAACAGACGAGGAGAGGCTCGCAGTGATTGGGCAGAGGCGAAGATGAAGGCAGTAACACACGGTGCAACACAAAGAGAATCAGGAAACGGGAGACGGTTGGAGGGACGGAGCCGAGACCTTTCCGGGGTGATAGCAACAAGGTAAAGAGGATCAGCGAGAGGAGGGCGCCAGTCAAACATGGCTCGTCTTGAAGCGTATATAGCTCGGTGGACGACGGGTGCAACGGGGCGTACGGAACGCTCCCCAGGAATCGATCCTATGCTCAGGACTTTTTGATCTTTAACAAGCTTTTTGATCTCAAACGGAATGTTGATGACATACTCGTACTGCCACGGGGAACATCAGACATTCACAGTTCTGCATAGGCCTACCTCTGATCATGCACACTCATTTCCACATCGGGTTGCCCCAACATTGTATTCTCCTGAATAGCTTTGTTTTTGGTAAACTGTTCTTTCTTCTGTTATCCCCCCTTCTGCAATGGCATTGTAATGCCCAAACCCCCCTCCCCACCCCCCCCCCCCCCAGCCTTTTATCTTTCTTCGACTAGATATGTGATGGGGGTGGAGATTCAGTGAGAAAATCGAAGATTAAAGTGGCCCCTAAAAGCAAGGCTTTTGAGAGGCTTTCATTTCTCTGGAGCAAAGCTTCCTAGCTTCCTACAGGCTTCATACGAGCAGCACATACCATCAAGTTCTGATGGAATCCTTACATAAGGACGTAAGGAGGCGTGAGGGAGGGGGGTGGGGGGGGGGGGGGGACTTTCAGCTTGTCATGATTTGCTTTACTTATCTCTGTCGGAAAAGGACATGTGGCATAATGGGAGACCCTAAAGCATTTGTATATGCAGGAGGATGAATAGGGAAAGCAATTTGAGGGAATTTTCTTTTTGGGGGGGTGGGGGGGGGGGGGGGGGGGGTGACATGCCTGTGAGTGCGTCAGATAGTGGTGCTTCACATGGTGGTGGGTGGAGTAATTGACCTCTCTCAAACCCCGGGGCAAACACGTTTGACCGAGGGAAGCGGCAGTTGTGATTGGAGGATCAAGAGAAGGGTGGGGGGGGGGGCGGGGTTTTAGATAGGTCAATTGAAATCTTTGCTACCTCTTAGCGCTTTTGACTTCCATCTGAAAACTCCCGTCGTCAACATTCCCGCCGACGCCAGGTCTCGTCTCGACGTCGGCGGCGAGTTCCCGCCTCCTCCTCCCGTCTCTCCGGAATCTCCTGCAGCTATAGAGAAATGAGAATACTGTTAAACACGTCGCTCCTACTGTGGCTTCGTACTGTGGTTCATGCAGAATCCCACGAACAAGGCCTTCTGATAATACACGTCTCTCTCTCTCTCTGATCAGGCAGTTGGAGCCAAAACGAGCTAAGCGTCGCAGATCAGGTCACCCGACGACGTCACCAGCCCCGGTGCGTTCTCTGCAACGTCCGGTCATTTAGTGTCAGCAATTTGGCTTTTAAAAAATGGGAACATTAACAAAACGTATTACATGGCGTTTTAACATTCGCCGAAATGCTTGATTGTGATTGGTCAATAGCGCTCAGCAGCGGTCCGTTATTACTCGATAACGGACCGCTGCCAGGGGCAATCGAGCAATAATGGCCGCTGTTCGCAGCTGGAGCAATCAAGCCCACTGACACACACTGCATCAGTGCAATCAGACACACCTGCCGGCTGCCGGCGATAATAATAACTTTATTTGGGCTGACAGAGCCACATAACAACTGCGTCTGCATTTGATCTCGTCTTGTCGATGGTGTAAAATGAATTAGGTATATTGTTAGTAAGTTAGCCATATGTAATAAGCGGGATAATGTATAGCTATACTCGGTCATTGTCGCAAAATAATTGACCTTCACTGTGTTTAGAACATCTCGGCGAGGGGCCTCGGTATTCTAAACTCCGTGTCGGTCAATTATTTTGCGACAATGACCTCGTTATACATTATCCCTTACATAAAAACCCCACGTGTAGCACCAAGGACAACATTAACCCCATGTGTAGCACCAAGGACAACATTAACCCCACATGTAGCATCATGGACAACATTAACCCCACGTGTAGCACCAAGGACAACATTAACCCCACGTGTAGCATCAAGGACAACATTAACCCCATGTGTAGCACCAAGGACAACATTAACCCCACATGGAGCATCATGGACAACATTAACCCCACGTGTAGCACCAAGGACAACATTAACCCGACGTGTAGCATCAAGGACAACATTAACCCCATGTGTAGCACCAAGGACAACATTAACCCCATGTGTAGCACCAAGGACAACATTAACCCCACGTGTAGCACCAAGGACAACATTAACCCCACGTGTAGCATCAAGGACAACATTAACCCCACGTGTAGCACCAAGGACAACATTAACCCCACGTGTAGCATCAAGGACAACATTAACCCCACGTGTAGCACCAAGGACAACATTAACCCCACGTGTAGCATCAACGACAACATTATCCCCACGTGTAGCACCAAGGACAACATTAACCCCACATGTAGCACCAAGGACAACATTAACCCCACGTGTAGCATCATGGACAACATTAACCCCACGTGTAGCACCAACGACAACATTATCCCCACGTGTAGCATCAACGACAACATTATCCCCACGTGTAGCATCAAGGACAACATTAACCCCACGTGTAGCATCAAGGACAACATTAACCCCACATGTAGCACCAAGGACAACATTAACCCCACATGTAGCACCAAGGACAACATTAACCCCACGTGTAGCATCAAGGACAACATTAACCCCACGTGTAGCACCAAGGACAACATTAACCCCACGTGTAGCACCAAGGACAACATTAACCCCACGTGTAGCATCAAGGATAACATTAACCCCACGTGTAGCACCAAGGACAACATTAACCCCACATGTAGCATCAAGGACAACATTAACCCCACGTGTAGCATCAAGGACAACATTAACCCCATGTGTAGCACCAAGGACAACATTAACCCCACATGGAGCATCATGGACAACATTAACCCCACGTGTAGCACCAAGGACAACATTAACCCGACGTGTAGCATCAAGGACAACATTAACCCCATGTGTAGCACCAAGGACAACATTAACCCCATGTGTAGCACCAAGGACAACATTAACCCCACGTGTAGCACCAAGGACAACATTAACCCCACGTGTAGCATCAAGGACAACATTAACCCCACGTGTAGCACCAAGGACAACATTAACCCCACGTGTAGCATCAAGGACAACATTAACCCCACGTGTAGCACCAAGGACAACATTAACCCCACGTGTAGCATCAACGACAACATTATCCCCACGTGTAGCACCAAGGACAACATTAACCCCACATGTAGCACCAAGGACAACATTAACCCCACGTGTAGCATCATGGACAACATTAACCCCACGTGTAGCACCAACGACAACATTATCCCCACGTGTAGCATCAACGACAACATTATCCCCACGTGTAGCATCAAGGACAACATTAACCCCACGTGTAGCATCAAGGACAACATTAACCCCACATGTAGCACCAAGGACAACATTAACCCCACATGTAGCACCAAGGACAACATTAACCCCACGTGTAGCATCAAGGACAACATTAACCCCACGTGTAGCACCAAGGACAACATTAACCCCACGTGTAGCACCAAGGACAACATTAACCCCACGTGTAGCATCAAGGATAACATTAACCCCACGTGTAGCACCAAGGACAACATTAACCCCACATGTAGCATCAAGGACAACATTAACCCCACGTGTAGCACCAACGACAACATTAACCCCACGTGTAGCATCAACGACAACATTAACCCCACGTGTAGCACTAAGGACAACATGAACCCCACGTGTAGCACCAAGGATAACATTAACCCCACGTGTAGCACCAAGGACAACATTAACCCCACGTGTAGCACCAAGGACAACATTAACCCCATGTGTAGCATCAAGGACAACATTAACCCCACGTGTAGCATCAAGGACAACATTAACCCCACATGTAGCATCAAGGACAACATTAACCCCACGTGTAGCATCAAGGACAACATTAACCCCACATGTAGCATCAAGGACAACATTAACCCCATGTGTAGCATCAAGGACAACATTAACCCCACGTGTAGCATCAAGGACAACATTAACCCCACATGTAGCATCAAGGACAACATTAACCCCACGTGTAGCATCAAGGACAACATTAACCCCACGTGTAGCACCAAGGACAACATTAACCCCACGTGTAGCACCAAGGACAACATTAACCCCACGTGTAGCATCAAGGACAACATGAACCCCACGTGTAGCACCAAGGACAACATGAACCCCACGTGTAGCACCAAGGACAACATGAACCCCACGTGTAGCACCAAGGACAACATTAACCCCACGTGTAGCACCATGGACAACATTAACCCCACGTGTCATTATCAAGGACAGAATGACTGGTAAACAGGAAAGGAAAACATCATGCATTTTTGCCATAGATTCAAGATTCAAGATTCAATAGTTTTATTTCAAACCACAATGTTATTTGAAAATAAATGAAAGAGGAACACCCCCCCAAAACTAATTAAAAATAAAACAGCAAGAAAATATACACTGTTTGAAAAGGAGATGGAAGAAGCAAAGCTTATCTGTTTCCATCCCCCATCAATAACTATATTATATATAATATTATATATACTTCAGCAAGTATATGACACGATTACCAATACATATGATACAATACAATTTGCAAATACTTCAACTACACACAACACAATCACACATGCACACACACACATACACACACAGGGACGTGCACAGGACTTGAGAGGGGCAGGTGCTCAAAGGCTGAAAAGGGCACTACACTTGTGTGTATATATTAACCGAGCGCGCGTAGCGCGCAAGCTCGATTTTTAAGGGCCCTTTTCGGGTGGGGGGCCTCCTTTTTATGCTTTTTGGGGGGTTTTGGTGATCAAATATTGAATATTGAACTATAATAATCAGTGCAGGAGCTCACTTATCCTTGAAAGACACTTTTATCACTGACTTAAAAGGCTCATACATCTCCATAAATGTTCAGGGGGGAGGGAATAAGTGCTTACCCTACAGACCCCAAGAAGTGCTGTATATTCTGTATTGTTTAATATAAATGCATTTTTTATTCCAATCCCGATTTGTATTTGAGATTCCCAAATCCCATCGGACTTGACTTCTTCGTACCAGCATTCAACTGTATGCGCCACAGCGGTTTCTATCATCATCACCACCCACGCTATGCATAAAATATATAGGTCCGCGGAGAGGCACGCTGAGGAGGCTGTGCAAACTGCAATGGAATATGGGGCATCTCTCTCTCTTTACCTAATATTTTGATTCTACCCTGAAATTTTTCAGTTGGAAGGGCAGTCTATATGCGTAACGGTAAAAAAATAATAATAATAATAATTTTATTATTATAACACACACACACACACACACACACACTAGACTATACTCTCATGTCACCCTTCAAATCATTCTCATACAATACGTTGGTCTTCCTCCCTGGTATAATTTGTGAACACCATCTTTTTGAACTTCCTCTTTAATATATTTATAGATTGACTGGATTTGATCTCCTCCTCCAGATTATTCCACAAGGTAACTCCACACAGAGAAATACACATAGCCTTCCTGGTTGTTCTTGAAGATTGCTGTTCCAGTTTGAGTTTCCCTCTAAGGTCTGGTCTGCATCCCCTTAACAATTGTATGTATTGAGCTGTACTGTATTGTACCCATTCTGCAATCTGTTTTTTGTTCTTACATGGCTTATGTGAGGCTTCCAACAATTTCTTTCATTTATGATCACTCCTATATGTGGGAAAAGAGGAACCTGGGGCTTGTCATGATGACAAAAACATGTTGTCGTACAGAACTTGTAAGTCGCTTTGGATAAAGGCGTCAGCTAAATGACTAAATGTAAATGTAAGAGGTCTATGCAGTGTGCTTCTTCCCAGTTCTAATGTTGCTCCTTTCTTTCTTTCTTTCTTTCTTTCTTTCTTTCTTTCTTTCTTTCTTTCTTTCTTTCTTTCTTTCTTTCTTTCTTTCTTTCTTTCTTTCTTTCTTTCTTTCTTTCTTTCTTTCTTTCTTTCTTTCTTTCTTTCTTTCTTTCTTTCTTTCTTTCTTTCTGTCTTTCTCTCTCTCTCTCTCTCTCTCTCTCTCTCTCTCTCCCTCTCTCTCTCTCTCTCTCTCTCTCTCTCTCTCTCTCTCTCTCTCTCTCTCTCTCTCTCTCTCTCTCTCTCTCTCTCTCTCTCTCTCTCTCTCTCTCTCTCTCTCTCTCCCTCTCTCTCTTTCTCTATGGGCCTGTGGCTATTATATATTGATGATCATAGAGACAGTGCTTTATAGAAGAAAGGAACAGGAAATTGCACCTCCTAACAGCTGATAGATGAAAACTAAATAAAAACTGAACACAGCCCGTAGAGATAAGCAGGTGTATTCGGCAGTTGGCGATCAGCACACCTCTATGAGGACAAAGAACATAAAAAGATAGAATGAGACTGTAAACAAAGCCCTCCGAAGGTCTCATCCATCCATCCACGCCACGTCATTAGTCCGTTGCGCGTGTGAGCCCTATCCATCTGTAGGCGTGTGAGGGCTGTGAGCCCTATCCATCTGTAGGCGTGTGAGGGCTGTGAGCCCTATCCATCTGTAGGCGTGTGAGGGCTGTGAGCCCTATCCATCTGTAGGCGTGTGATGCCTGTGACTTTCTAGGGGAGGAAAACCTAGAATGTATAAAAAGTGACTATGATCTATGGAGCCGTTCAGTCTCCTGTCTGTGTTGTCTGCTGCTCGACACTGTGTACTGAGCCGACGTGGAGGAACACAGGGGAGTGCATACTGTCTGAAGCATACTATACTGGCTGTGCATACTGTCTGTGCATACTGTCTGTGCATACTGTCTGAAGCATACTGTCTGTGCATACTGTCTGTGCATACTGTCTGTGCATACTGTCTGAAGCATACTGTCTGTGCATACTGTCTGTGCATACTGTCTGTGCATACTGTCTGAAGCATACTGTCTGTGCATACTGTCTGAAGCATACTATACTGGCTGTGCATACTGTCTGTGCATTCTGTCTGTGCATACTGTCTGAGCATACTGTCTGTGCATACTGTCTGTGCATACTGTCTGTGCATACTGTCTGAGTATGCATACTGGCTGTGCATACTGTCTGTGCATACTGTATGAGCATACTGTCTGTGCATACTGTCTGTGCATACTGTATGAGCATACTGTCTGTGCATACTGTCTGTGCATACTGTCTGAAGCATACTGGCTGTGCATACTGTCTGTGCATACTGTCTGAAGCATACTGTCTGTGCATACTGTCTGAAGCATACTGTCTGAAGCATACTGTCTGTGCATACTGTCTGTGCATACTGTCTGTGCATACTGTCTGAGTATGCATACTGGCTGTGCATACTGTCTGTGCATACTGTCTGAAGCATACTGTCTGTGCATACTGTCTGAGCATACTGTCTGAGCATACTGTCTGAAGCATACTGTCTGTGCATACTGTCTGAAGCATACTGTCTGTGCATACTGTCTGTGCATACTGTCTGTGCATACTGTCTGTGCATACTGTCTGTGCATACTGTCTGAAGCATACTGGCTGTGCATACTGTCTGTGCATACTGTCTGAAGCATACTGTCTGTGCATACTGTCTGTGCATACTGTCTGAAGCATACTGTCTGTGCATACTGTCTGTGCTGTGCATACTGGCTGTGCATACTGTCTGTGCATACTGTCTGTGCATACTGTCTGTGCATACTGTCTGTGCATACTGTCTGTGCATACTGTCTGTGCGCATACCGTCTGTGCATACTGTCTGTGCATACTGTCTGAAGCATACTGTCTGTGCATACTGTCTGTTAGGGATGTCCGATATTATCGGCCTACCGATATTATCGGCCGATATTGGCATTAAAATGTGATATCGTAAAATATCTGTATCGGTTTTCAAAAAAAATATATTTTATTTGTTTTATTTATATATTTTTACATTTCTATAACCTTTATTTACCCAGGCAAGCAAGTAAGAACAAATTCAGATTTTATTTATTGTCAAAAGTATGCATAATGTTGTGTTAATTCCACAACAAGAGATATGTAATGTTAATTATCTGAAATTATTCCGTTTTTTGGGGAGGAAACCCTGCATATATCGGTATCGGTTGATATCGGTTGATATCGGTATCGGAAATTAAGAGTTGGATAATATCGGTATATCGGTATCGGTAAAAAAGCCAATATGGAGCATCCCTACTGTCTGAGCATACTGTCTGTGAATACTGTCTGAAGCACTTCTGTAAATGCTGCCCAGCGGGGGACCTCTCCAAGCGGCAAAAGAAACAAGATGTGAACACAGTTTTATTATCTTTTCTTTACAAAAGATCTTCCCATAAATACTGAGCAGATGTGCGTAAGAGAGAGAGATAATGGGCTCCCATTATGAACTGGCGGACACCTCCTTCATGCTGACTCCATTACAAATCTATTATCACCTTGGCAGATTAAAACAATCAACCCCTGGTATGGAAATTCATCGTTCATTTCCAGTTTGCAATAATATGTGATGAGATAAATCAAGGCGTCGGCTCATCATTCAGTGGAAGCTAAGGGGAATCTGAGGAGAGAGCGTTGAGCTGTTAAAACACTGGGCGTTAAGAGGGACACAAATAACGGAGCACAGTGGGAGAGATCATTTCAAATAATATCATGCTAATTAAATTATACGCCATAAGTCTGGGCGAAGGCTATTAAAAATCACTTCAATATGGACGTGGCGTGATTGGAATCACATTACACACAAACACTTCAAAAGATAAAATGGTGCAAATGGAAATAATTTGATTGACAATCACCGCTGGGTAAAAATCTTTTCTTTACTCTTTTCCATCAGGGAACATAATGTGACCCCCTCCGGCTGCAACAGCACATTTGGTTTGTGGCTTTTGTGCATTTTTATCAAGGCACCATAGAGAGCATCCTGACCATTGGTTACTGATTACTGTGTGGGTGTGGCAGTCACCCTGAACTGTTCTCTCTTCCTGAGACCCCAGTCACCCTGAACTGTTCTCCCTTCCTGAGACCCCAGTCACTCTGAACTGTTGTCTCCACTGAGACCTCAGTCACCCTGAACTGTTCTCCCTTCCTGAGACCTCAGTCACCCTGAACTGTTCTCTCTACTGAGACCCCAGTCACCCTGAACTGTTCTCTCTACTGAGACCCCAGTCACCCTGAACTGTTCTCCACTGAGACCCCAGTCACCCTGAACTGTTCTCTCCACTGAGACCCCAGTCACCCTGAACTGTTCTCTCCACTGAGACCCCAGTCACCCTGAACTGTTCTCTCCACTGAGACCCCAGTCACCCTGAACTGTTCTCTCCACTGAGACCTCAGTCACCCTGAACTGTTCTCTCCACTGAGACCCCAGTCACCCTGAACTGTTCTCTCCACTGAGACCTCAGTCACCCTGAACTGTTCTCCACTGAGACCCCAGTCACCCTGAACTGTTCTCTACTGAGACCTCAGTCACCCTGAACTGTTGTCTCCACTGAGACCTCAGTCACCCTGAACTGTTGTCTCCACTGAGACCTCAGTCACCCTGAACTGTTCTCTACTGAGACCTCAGTCACCCTGAACTGTTCTCCACTGAGACCCCAGTCACCCTGAACTGTTCTCTACTGAGACCCCAGTCACCCTGAACTGTTCTCCCTTCCTGAGACCCCAGTCACCCTGAACTGTTCTCCCTTCCTGAGACCTCAGTCACCCTGAACTGTTCTCTCCACTGAGACCCCAGTCACCCTGAACTGTTCTCTCTACTGAGACCCCAGTCACCCTGAACTGTTCTCCCTTCCTGAGACCCCAGTCACCCTGAACTGTTCTCCCTTCCTGAGACCTCAGTCACCCTGAACTGTTCTCTCCACTGAGACCCCAGTCACCCTGAACTGTTCTCTCCACTGAGACCCCAGTCACCCTGAACTGTTCTCTCTACTGAGACCCCAGTCACCCTGAACTGTTCTCCACTGAGACCCCAGTCACCCTGAACTGTTCTCTCCACTGAGACCCCAGTCACCCTGAACTGTTCTCTCTACTGAGACCCCAGTCACCCTGAACTGTTCTCTCTACTGAGACCCCAGTCACCCTGAACTGTTCTCTCCACTGAGACCTCAGTCACCCTGAACTGTTCTCTCTACTGAGACCCCAGTCACCCTGAACTGTTCTCCACTGAGACCTCAGTCACCCTGAACTGTTCTCTCCACTGAGACCCCAGTCACCCTGAACTGTTCTCCACTGAGACCTCAGTCACCCTGAACTGTTCTCCACTGAGAACCCAGTCACCCTGAACTGTTCTCCACTGAGACCTCAGTCACCCTGAACTGTTCTCCACTGAGACCCCAGTCACCCTGAACTGTTCTCTCTACTGAGACCCCAGTCACCCTGAACTGTTCTCCACTGAGACCCCAGTCACCCTGAACTGTTCTCTCTACTGAGACCCCAGTCACCCTGAACTGTTCTCCACTGAGACCCCAGTCACCCTGAACTGTTCTCTCTACTGAGACCCCAGTCACCCTGAACTGTTCTCTCTACTGAGACCCCAGTCACCCTGAACTGTTCTCCACTGAGACCTCAGTCACCCTGAACTGTTCTCTCCACTGAGACCTCAGTCACCCTGAACTGTTCTCTCCACTGAGACCCCAGTCACCCTGAACTGTTCTCTCTACTGAGACCTCAGTCACCCTGAACTGTTCTCTCTACTGAGACCTCAGTCACCCTGAACTGTTCTCCACTGAGACCCCAGTCACCCTGAACTGTTCTCCACTGAGACCCCAGTCACCCTGGGCATAAACGGTTATGTGCTGCTGTTACAGCATCCGGACCAGGACCAGCAGGTTCAAGAACAGTTTCTTGTATTGTGTTATCTGTATTGTTTTTCATATTCCTTTATGCTGTGGGAGTGAGCAGAGAGTAAGTGTTCCATTGTACTTGTTACAGTGATTTTTTTTTAATGAATGTACCGCATAGAATCCATTGTCTAATAGCTATTATCATTAGGGGTGCACCGATGTATCGGTCGGGTATCGGTATCGGCAGATAAGTGCCTTGTTGACTGCAATCGGCCTATAAGCTCGAATGTGCCGATGGCAGTAGCCGATAAATATCCATCAATTTGTGTAGCGTCAAGACAAAAAAAAGTTCACTCGCGACCTGCACAACGCCGTCGGCAGTCCCCCCCATACACACACAAGCTACTGCATCAAAGTTACTACTTATGATTAACAACAAGGCATTCGTTTTGTGGCATTAACGTTATATAGTTAGTGTTACACGTTCAATAACATTCAGCATATTATTTACCCAAACGTAGCAAGCATTGTTCATACTAGCTCAGTTCCTTCCGTTGCTCACAGAGCCCTGAGTTTTACCCATTCTGCAATCTGTTAATAACGTTTTCAATCAGACACATGTATAGAAAGGCTTTGTTTTATTATAACATTAGTTGCAGTAAAATCATTATGCCTCATTTAAGTCATCCTGCGGAGCTAAAAGCTAAATGTCAGCCGCGCCATGTTGTTGTTGTTCTAGAAAACCTCTCGTGAAAATCAATGGCGGACAAAAGCAAAAAATGTATACGCGCTTCCGATTGGTGGTAACAGCAGAGGCGGGTGCAAGCGGTGTGTAACGTAATTGGCAGAATCGACTGTCAATCAAAATTTCATTGGTTGAGACAATAGTATCTAGCTGCAGCCCAGCAGGTAGACCATGCTGGGAGAACTAGTATCTAGCTACAGCCCTGCAGAACATACTGGGAGAGAGATAGTGCTATTTCTTGATGTTTCCTTTTTTTAAGTAAGTACATAGGCCTATGTTCATATCGGTGAGCACAATTTGTAACACAAATATACAGTAGTTTCATAAAAATAAAATAAAAAATATTACAAAAAAAAAAATATTACAAAAAAAATTAAATATTTAAAAAATATTAAAAAAAAATTGTTGCCACAAATATCGGAATCGGTATCGGTATCGGCCGATTGTGTTAGTTGAACAATCGGTATCGGTATCGGTGGCAAATTTTCATATCGGTGCATCCCTAATTATCATGTATGAATAGCTGCTTACTCAGACAGACAGTTAAGCTGCAGCATACGGCATAGTCTGGCTGAAATGTCACAGCATTTCTTTCTGTAATCACAGACGTCTACTTCCGTTTTCATTGTGTCGCATTCTAAGAAACCATTTCAGGTGTCATGTTTTCTGGAATGTTTCTCTGAATTCTGCCATGGAATTCTACAGCTCCATATCTTTCCAACGACCAGTAGTAATAATCTTCTTTTTTTTATATTTGTTTACATATCATCATTAGAGTTCTCTTTCAGTTCCCAAAATCCAGTCTCTCACACGACGTGAGATCCTAAACCCCGACGGTTTAATACTGCGCTGCGTCTCGAGGAATATCATCAAAGGTGCCGAATAAAGACGACTCTTAGCGTCTCATTTTGACACGTGTGCCCATGTGACATTCATCAATGTACTGTAATGTTCCGGACACTTTCCTTGGGTTTTGACGGTGAGAGGACGCTTGAGAACGAAGAGGTTGAACTTGAGAAGGAAGCAGGCTACCCGTTAGAGGGCGAATAAGCCTGTCTGGGAAGTCTTAAAATATCCCTTTAACTAGGGCAGCGTGAAAGGCTCCGGGTATATAGCGCCGCACTACCCGCCTCGCACTGATAACCTGTCCACACACACACAGGTTAGCGGTGACATCACCACCATGACAGGTCTTCAGCATTCACCTCGGTGCCCTGATGGGAGATTTTTGGAGTGTACAGTATGTTGAGGGGCTAGGAGTGATCTCGGTCACTTTGGTATAATCATTGTGTCCCCTGCAGAGAAGCTGACGGGCAGTTCCTCTCGAGCTGCCTGCCACACAGAGAGTAGGGCACGGGGATTAAGATGAGGTATTTTTTAGGAACGCCAACAAAGCAAGTTCTGCAATAGAGGCCTTGTATGGAATGTTTGTGTAGTTCTCTTTTTTCCAGTAGACAGTAGTTGCTTGCTGTAACCATTGGTGTGCCTGCTGTTACCTTTCTGTGCAGTCATAGAGCAGTCATAACGATCCAGTAATACCAATTTATTATGTTTTTAATAGAAACCGTTGTTTTGCACATAGCAACCATTGTCTCTTCCATTTCCATGTAATGGTTGCTATAGACCACTGTACCACATGAATGTGGATGAGAGCCTTGACATTAAGTGGTTGTAGCTACGGCTGAGGGGGTGCTGAAGACATGATCCAATGGAATTTTATACGCCTGAGACTCCTGAACACGGAGAGACCAATCCCAAGTCGATCGGCACCTTCTCGGCCAAGCTATAGTCACTTTTCCGCACCTACTCCCGAACTCCGCATGCGCATATTGATAAACCTAGATCTCTGGACAATCCGGAGAGACTCCGTGGGCAATCTGCGCATGCAGAGTTCGGGAGTAGGTGCGGGAAAGTGACTATAGCTCGGCCACAGAAGTGCTGATCGACTTGGGATTGGTCTCTCCGTGTTCAGGAGACTCAGGTGTATACAAGTCTATTGTATCATGTCTCCAGCACCCCCACAGCTGTAGCTACAACCACTTAATGTCAAGGCTCTCATCCACATTCATTCATTTTCTCGCCCCGCTCTCTCTCCCATGATTTCAGAATACCGGAAGTGTTGCAGTGGTCTATGTTACAGGTAGCCATATTGGAAGACAGAGAACTAAACAACATTCCATGCAAGGCCTCCATCTGGGTTTTAAAACAACCTGATGGAGTATTGGTTTGTTAAAGAACCAGTACAATGATGTTAATTCCGTCAGAAAAAGCTTATTGTGGGATATCACACAAGGGAGGCGTCTGTTAATTTGTGGTGATATTGACATTGAATTTCATAACTAATATGTGTGAATAATTAGAGAACCCATAATGTAAAAGCAGGCTTAGCCAAAAGTGCCTCTCAGGGTGAAACTGGATTAGAGAATAACAGTTGCAGGTCATAAAAAGCCCTCAGGGGAGAACCAAGACTAAGTAAATAGAGTCACACCTCACAGGAAAAGGTGACTCATTAAGGACAGCTGCGCTAACCAAGATTAGAGGTCACAGGAAATATAATTGCATTATATTAGTTTAGAATGAAAAACAATATTGGAATAATAACAAGATTATAGTAACAAATTAGAAAGTAACTTACAAAGAAGAATACCATTTTAGGAATGTCAAAACTGGAAGTAATAAAGCCATTTCCTTTAAATCACAGTTATATTATAAAGATTCAGTCTG
This sequence comes from Notolepis coatsorum, assembly GCF_963971535.1. Taxonomy (NCBI): domain Eukaryota; kingdom Metazoa; phylum Chordata; class Actinopteri; order Aulopiformes; family Paralepididae; genus Notolepis; species Notolepis coatsorum. The sequence continues at coordinate 27,308,433 of NC_140178.1, forward strand.
GTAAATAAAGGTTGGTGCTGCTCCTATGATGTTTGATATCAGCCTAGAAGCAATTACTGTACTGAGGTGATATTAGAGATCTATAGGTCATTGCATGAACCATATGTGTGGGAAAGTCAAAATGGTGCAGGGAGGAATGTTGAAGTGGTTGATGCATTCAGAGGAGACAGGCCTCTGTCAATAAGAAGCCACGGCCCAAAAAGGATGGGGCCACCGACACCGGCCTCCACAAGGACATGTGGGGGCAGAGCAGCCCCAACAAGAACATACTTGTGATTGGTTGAACCAGTTGAAAGATAGGAAGGTCATTTTGGGCATATAAGTATTGGAGCAGTGCAGTTAGTTGGGAGGCCAGCCCACCGACCCGTCCCCAGGGGGGTCCGGCTGAGCCTCCATCGATCCACCAGAGAATGTGCTGTTATACATGTGAGTAGAATCATGGACTCATTATTGTTGGTTAGAGTAACATGTACAGATTCCTACCGTAAGACCAGGTTGTGCCCATGTGTATGGCTTAGTACATTCTCGTTTCATTGACATAGCATGACTACTCTTTATGTGCAAAACTGTCTTGAGGTAGAGAGCCAACGTGTAAGGGCTATTGTGATTTACCTCATCAATCCTTTTGTACAATCATGTATTATGCTTGAATACATTTCCTGTATGTAACCAATGCATTAACTCTTGGCCATGCTGCAAATAAATAAGTTTGGACCAAAGCTCCTGGTTGTCTGGCTAATACAAGCTTATTTCTCAGCTGACTAAAGTCAGGTGAGGAGATGAGGAGACCATTCTGTCACTCTGTGATCGTTCCCTTCATCCAGTTAGCAACCTCATTGTGCTGTAATTAACAGTAGATATTCATTAGGAATATACGACAAATTGAACGGAGATTTCAAGATAGTATCATAATACATGAAGCTTTCAAATGTAAACCAATTCATGTCTAGGTCATTCTCCTACACAGAGAGTTGGATGATGCTCCACTGTCAAACAGCTATACCTAAAGAGGAAGTAAATGAACCAGCGCTACTCATATTATGCCCATTAACATATTGAATAAATAATATTATATTATTGTTCCCCTCATATCTTTGGTCTCTTTTGTAAATAAGAACCGAAAATCTAAATCAAAATAAAAAAAGTTAAAGAATTTAATTTCACGGCGTCTATGCAGCCTTGTTATTCACTCTGTCCATGGAAACAATGATGAACACAGCCATAAAGGTATGGTTTCCTTACACAGGAAAGACATAGAACTATACAATTAGTCAGATTACCTTTCTGATAACTACATCACTGCATAACTAAGCTTAATTTTCGGTTATTTGTGATACTTTGTATGCACCCGATTCAAAGTTATAGCTGTATTTTCTTTTAAACACCGTATTTGGTGAAAAACCTTTGCTCTCTTGGGCAGAGGGGTTTCCCAGGCTGTGACGTACAGGTGTAGAGACAGCTCTAAATAGGAGTGTGGGGAACAGTATGATCTGTTGCTATGGAGATTAATATTGGCTAACCTGTGCTAGCAGGTGATAAATACATTGTCACAGTTACTGTGGATGTTTCATTACTGACAGACTGATTGATAGTAGTCTCTTCAGGGAAGCAGATTGGATATCTGAAATTGTTTGATTCTGTTGATATCAAGGGGGATAGAAATCAAAAGGTTTTTGTCATCAGCAGTTCCAACATTTTGAGTAATTTTACATAAATATACCTTCTGTAAAAAAATAAAAAATGCAATGAGATTGAAAAACAAGATTTTCATTGTACTGACATTTTAAAGATTCATGGGCCCCTTATTCACAGCCATCCGTTTCATTGATGAGGTCCATAGCGAGGCGTTAGGGGGGGAACCTTGCATATTGTTAAGTAAATTGGTGGCTTTCAGTTCACACAACATCACCCAGTCTGTCCACGGTGCATAATGAGTTCCAGTAATGAACCTGCTCCGCGGAGGGGAGTACAGTGTAAATTGTAAAGTGTTGTACGATGCAGGCCACATTTGTCACCATTACAGCCAATATTTGGTGGCTGTCACAAGATGAATGTGTCTCCGGGGAACAATGACGGTAGGCCCAAGGTCTGCATTATATACCGTTATTATTTATTATATACGTTACCGTATATAAAGTCACCTTGTTCTATGTGGAGTGAAATATTTTACGACTTTTTTTACGTAAAAAAGTACATGTTTTAGCCGTAAAACGACAGAGAGATGTGTTACATAACATAACTTCTGGGTAAGCTATATGACCCAAGAACCTTTCAATCTGAGACGAATCCCAGATGGCATATGAAAAGGTAGCATTGAGTGTGATGTATTTCTCAGTAAAGTTTAATTTCCCTCGATTGGAGATAAATACAGCCCCTCCTGAAAACCAGAGGGTCTGATGCTGCAAATAAACAGAAAAGTTTGGCCATTCATTTCTGCGGTGAGTCACAAACAACCTGAATACTGAGTTACGTGAAAACACCTCCTTTTCAAATCCCCCATGTCTTCTCCCTCGTGATCGGGGCATAATGAGAACAGAACATAGACTTAATGGAACTGCGCTCAAACCCAGTAAGCGATCCTTAGCGATTAGCTGACAGAACACAATCGACACGAATATCAACGATCGTCAATCGATTTAGCTCCGTCTTCCGTTAACAACAGAGTCGATGGGAGCGCGTTTCGCGGTGATGAACATGTTCAAAGCCTGGCTTGGCATCCCGGATGACAGGCGCTTGTTCTATGATTCACGCTGCATTCGACCGCGTTGCTTTGAAATGGTTTTCTTCTCCCCTGCGTTCCGGGCAGAGGCGAGTCAAACCGGTCGCCCCGCGGAGCTGTCTGTTTTCCCAGAGACACTACGGGGGGGGGGAGCAAACTCCATCATCCTTCCATCCAATTTAACCTGGGCATCCTCTGGTTTCATTAGAGCCCAACAACCACCACAAACAAGCAACTTGTCAAGAGACTCAGACTCCTGAGGGGGAGACACTGCAGGGGTTCTCAGAGTATACAGTCCGTGGCCAGGCGGCGAATTAGTGGGTATGGGTGTACCATATCAACCCCCCCCCCCTCTCTCTCGCTCTCTCTCTCTCTCTCTCTCTCTCTCTCTCTCTCTCTCTCTCTCTCTCTCTCTCTCTCTCTCTCTCTCTCTCTCTCTCTCTCTCTCTCTCTCTCTCTCTCTCTCTCTCTCTCTCTCTCTCTCTCTCATCTCTCTCTCTCTCTCTCTCTTCCGAAAGACTGAAGGGAACTCAATTCATGGAGGTACGTTGCTATGGTTACCACATCAGGCAATGTTATCGATAAACGATATAACTGGTTGCATTTGCGCTTTGATTATTGTTTTTTTGTTTGTTTTTTTTTTGCTCCAGATGGCAAACGCTCACGCATGAAACACAAACACTTAATCACTCGCATGCATGCACGCACGCACGCATGCACGCGCACACACACACACACACACACACACACACACACACACACACACACACACACGCACGCACGCACGCACGCACGCACACACACACACACACACACACACACACACACACACACACACACACACACACACACACACACACACACACACACACACACACACACACACACACACACATGCAGGGTGCTTGGTATACACATTTTAATAAAACAGAAAGCTGAGGGTTTGAGGGTAGCTATGTAATAAATATGCCAGTTATTAATTCCATGTCTGATCTTGACAGTCACTGTGAAAATCAGCGCTGAAACTAGGCCACGAATGGCAGCCAAAGATCACACAATTATGAGAAATGAGCAGAGTCGGTGCAAAGGGCAACAAAGCAGAGGCCCACCTCTCTGCTCACTCTGAATAAATATGGTTGAGTGTTAAATATGCCAGCACTCGCAGTACATTTAATTTCCTCTCTCTGATCTCCTTATCTGGGCTTGGGCCGCGATGCACATTATTGGCAGTCAGTCCGCCTTCTTAAGGCTCCCTGTGACATTTTAATTGCTCCTACAGCTAGTATAGTATCTACTGCTAATGGCTACTATTATTGACAAGGTCATGCCGGTTAGCAATCATCGCACGTCAGCCATTTCAATAATAACGCTCTGTGAATAAATGGCTTTCCAGTAGAAATATTAGAATCCCTTTTCCGTGCATCAAAGCAAATGATGAAAACAATATGACAGGAGTAGTAACACACGGTGCCAACGTCAAACGGGCAGAGCGCTAATCCACACATTTCCTGCTCATTTATACAGTAGACACTGTCTGCTTACTGACAACCCGACAGGGATGTCTTGTTGAGCTGAATTAAAATATGTGTGCAATCATCAAACAAAACGACTAACCTAACCTTTGTACTGTCTTCTACTATTATGCACTTAGCTACCAAGTAATCTACTGTGCCTATATTCGACACTATTTGAAGAACAATCTTACCCTGAACTGCCAGAGTTGTACCCTTCCTGCTGACTGAACCTGTAAGTCGCTTTGGATAAATTACTAAATGTAATTGTAAATGTCATCTTTCTTATAGACAGAAATCTATTAACAATTTTCAGGGAGGTTCTGCTCATCACCTCTGCTCATTTGTCTATAATCGTGCCAACTTTATGCTCCTTTCATGCCTATGTCTATTTTTTGTCTACATCGCTGCTGTAAAGCACTTTGGGCTGCAATTCTTGTATGAAAGGTGCTATACAACGTTTATTATTAACACTATGATCGCCGCGGACGAGTTTTCACGTCATTCCGAGCCATGCTCATTCTGCCGAAGACGCCGTAACTCGTCTTTGATGTCAATATTTCAAAAATCTGTCATCGAAATCATATTTCCTTTCCGGAGCCCAGAGACACACTGCTGATCTCCTCTCAACTCTCTAGCGGTTCAAGAGCGCCATCTGGTGGCCGATCGGCAGATCGCCAACCGGATATTAACCTTTGAACCGGTAGTACTCATCCATATGTGGTCCGGCCACTCGCTATAGCTCCCGCGACTCCATCTTGAAACACTGGATAATAGATTGCTCGCCCTAACTCAATAAACAACGTTATTTGGATGTATATACTATTATACAACCTGGAAATGGATCGGGCATTTCTACATCCCATAATAGAAACAAATCTGTTCCACGCTCATCTGCCAGCGGCGCGAGGAAGCCACGGTATGATTCAGCGTTATTTTCTAACGTATTCTATACTAACTGATCTGATGAACATATGACCCACTCTGGATGAATCATCTAACGCTGCCCACGGAATTATAAACGATCCCTCGCCCATCCGGTCAACATCAGATGATGCGTAGAAACTTCTAGAAGTATGTCCAGTTGAAACTTTTTATCTCGCACAGATTCCTACCAAACTGTATTTGATCATCAATATAATGCATTTAGGGCTATAAATCACGTTCTGAAGAAAGCTGCAGAAAACGATAAAAACATACTTATACTTTAGACCATATTTTAGTATGAATATGTGAATGATAAAGTTTAACGTTGCTACACCCTGAACAATACATATAGGACATTGAATGGGCCATAATAATGGCAATTTAGCAATAGAATTAAAAAAGTTATAGCCCTGCAAAGAAGGGGAACTTCTCCATAGACAAATAGAGCTGGCGAGGGATGGTAAATTATGAATTTAACCCATGGCGATTAAAGTGTTATTATTATTATTATTATTATTATTATTATTATTATTATTATTATTATTATTATTATTATTATTATTATTATTATTATTATTATTATTATTATTATTATTATTATTATTATTATTATTATTATTATTATTATTATTATTATTATTATTATTATTATTATTATTATTATTATTATTATCAAGTACCCTAACAGAACACAAAAATCTAAAGTGTAATTCTACTGGCAACTGCATTCAATACTCTCCTCTGGGAAACGACAACAACAACAACAACAACAACAACAACAACAACAACAACAACAACAACAACAACACCAACAACAACAACAACAACCTCCAGATTTTTGGATGGATGGTTGGAAACACGTGGCTAAATGGTGAGAGCACAATGATTAGAAAGATCCACTGTCAGAAGACACAACGATATAGCTAATGACACGCTGTAAGCAATACCTGGGCATAAGCATCTCCAATTCACACACACTGTAACTAAGAGTATACAGTACGTCAGACAGACGGTATGGTAAAAAGGCCCTTGTAGCCCTCGTGATTCATGGCTCTGCGTGAGTTGATAACAGTCCACCGTGAGCCTGAGCAAATCATTCTGCAATAGCGGCCTCTCCTTTCTGTCTCTTAACTCATTCAGCCCCAGTCACGAGTAAAGTCGGGTTAACTTGCCAACCGTTCAGCGCCAATCACGAGTATAGTCGGGTTTTAATCGTTATTTCTTTTATAAATAATAATAATAATTAATTTAATTTATATAGCGCTTCTCAATAACCCAAAGTCGCTGATTAGCTATATCCATTCATTTTCATCCATCCAGCCTGATGTTATCATTGGGAATGGGTCTGAGCTCGCAAAAGGGCAAGTACCGTCGCCTACGCCTTCCGGCCGGTATTGCACTCTATTAGAAATGGTGTAGTTTCTTTTGTGGGCCGATCTGAGCCGTGCGAGCGGGGTTTAAATACACCAGCAGGATGAGCGTTTACAACGTTACATCTGCGATGCTGGCCCCCCCCCCCCCTCCCCCCCATTCATATGCAATGCCGGGCAATGTGGGACGGACCTCCATGAGCAGTATTTGGAATGGCGATCAGATAATTGGATTATTTCTTTTGCATTACATCAGAGACCAGGTAAGGACTCTATATATACAATCTTGCGTTGATCTGATATTTCTTTCTACCGCGATCGAAGCTGTCTGTGTGTGTGTGTGGCTTTTCACCGTTGGCTGCGGTGGGGGTGGGGGGGGGGGGGGGGGGGAGCGCCGCGATACGAGGGCCATTTCATGTATGCACGAGGATGGATAATAATGATAATCTAGCGTTGCTTTCAGGAAGATTCTATAATCAGGCGGAAAATTACAACGTGTTTAGTGTATTCCACTAAAATGCTATTATCGCGTCTTTTCCTGGGATTACTAAGAATCACCAAAACTATACTCATATTCAAAATGGTATAAAACGGAAATGTACGGATGAAAAAACAATCTGTTTTGTGCATGTTGACTGGAAGCAACTCACTGACAATCGACGGGTGTATTAGACCCATATTTATAATATAAGATATATTTTAAGCACTCGCAAATCTCGCAGTCTCCCCATTGATTAAAGCGATGGCGTTCTAGCGCCCCCTGGCTCATTAAGCGATGGCGCTGAATGAGTTCATATTTAAATATTAATTTCCTGAGCTTGTTGTTTGAGTTTTTCCCTTTGCTGAGCTGTGGCTGCTTTCCAACAGTGTTGCTCTAACATCCCATTGTGATACTTTGTAATTCCCTTTTATGAATTTTAAAGAATAAAAAGAAATTTTTAAAGAAGGAAGGAGAAAAAAAAGACAAGGACATAATTCTTTCAGTAGAGATGTAACCAGGTCAATTGGACATTGTTTATTATTTTATTAAGGATTGAAATGTCACCAAATCCTTTTACAAATGTCTCCAAGTGGTTATTATTATTTATTATTTCTTTATACCAAAGACACTTTTATTTGAACGTAACTTGAGAAAGTTCACGTTCGAGAGTTTCGCCTTCCGGGTCAATTATTAGCGCGATGATAGAAGCAACCTTTTCCGGTTTGGGGGTTCAGTTGCAACAAGCATTCAACGTGGGAGGTACGTTTGACTATTGTAGCGCGCAGCACTTTTATGTATTACTCTGTTGTATATATATTTTGTATAAGAATTTAATGTTAACAAATGATAATGATTCAATAGTGTTGTAATGAATGGTGTGGTTAGGTTATATGCACAATTGGAGGTTTTAGACGGTGTATTTCACCGTGCAATATAGTCAATTGGTTGTTCTTTGTCAACAGACTTGACGAGCGAACACATGTTGACGCTATTCCTTTTGTGGTATTTCGACCACCCATTTCATACAGGTATGTGTGCCTTAAGATGTCGATTTATTGTGTAATGTAATTTCAGTTGCAACAAGCATTCAACGTGGGAGACTTGACGAGTGAACACATGTTGACGCTATTCCTTTTGTGGTATTTCGACCACCCATTTCATACAGGTGGCCTCCATTGAAGACCATCAAATAAATGATTGAACAGTGTCCATGTGTGCCGACTCATCCATAAGCCTCTCACACAAAGAACACAACGCAGGAAAGGAGAACACGGACAGAACATCCGTCCATGATTCATCCCGGATCCCTGCTGAGTCGCATTCAGTTAATTGTGTTTTGCCTCCGCAAAAAGTTGACACTAAGTTGTATCCTCAACAATAGATGGTCATCGTTTCAAGTGGAACATATGGGTGGGGAATGAATCTCTGAGGCATCCTGCTTCTCTGAATGTGGGAATTGTCCATGTTGGAAATCCCAGTAGAGGAGACATGTAGCCTTGGTCATCTCTAGTCTTTAGTGTCCATTTAAGGAGTAGCAGGTGGATACAAATCGGAGTATCATAAACGGTTTAACGTACAAGAGGGAGGTTCGTTTGAGGAAGATGGCACTTTATCACATTATAGACCACGGGTTCTCGACCGTGTTCGTTTGCAACCCCCTAAAAACAGAGGGGTGCCTGTTCATGACCCACCCTTCCCCCTCTGCATTCAGTCAAACAGAGAAAGAATGTTGACACAAAATAATGATATTTATTTCCTCCATTCAGGCAACTTAACTTGCTTAATGATGGGAGTGATGATTAGTGATTGTGTCATAAGCATCTATACCAATGATAAATGATGTATTTGTATATCTTTTTGCATTGTTTTTGAGGATTGTTAAACCTTTATGAGCGCTTTACCAAGTCCTTAGTTTGGCATTGCCAGGACTATTTCCACACTGTGTTTTAGCGGCTGTGCCAGCTCAGGAGCAAGGTCTGGCAGAGCCCATTAATATTGAGCACCAGGGGAAAAGAAAAACGTTCTGGGTTGTTTGCGCTTCTCAACCTAATCACAATCCCCCAGGGTGCCACTAAGCCAAAAATGCACCCTGCTTTGTCAAATATTGCATCATTAGAGTGTAGCTTGCTAGCTTGAAGACTTATTGTTGTTGATCCTATGGACGGGAGTTTTGAAAGCGGTTAAAAAAAAATTGGTCGTAGGAGAATTCCGACTGAAATAGCCAGTCAATGGGAGGCTTATATTTAAATAGCCGGCCAATGGGAGGCATATACGCACGTTCAACATCCTGTAAGTCAGACTATGAAGACTGAGATGCTCTACAAATCATTAATTACAAGCATACACAATATTATCATTGAAATTACAACTGAGCTGTGGCATTACAAATACATTGGAATGGCATGACACATCATGAGAATACTATGAATATGGCCCTGGTTTAAAAATAAAACCTACATGGGTATTTGTATTTGTATTTGTATTTATTGGTTTAAAATACAGAGACAGTGCATATTAAAAAACATTTGACTGTTGTAACTGAGGGGTACAATTCCCTGACTGTATTGATAAGTATGGTATCATTAAACCACTACCGCTTTATGTACTTTAACTACTGGCCACACAGTACATGATATAGATATGATGAACACTTTCCCACCATGAAACCAAGTCCACACAAATGTATCCGTTGAATATTTAATATATAGCAAAGGGTATATACTGTGAGGTTTCTGTCCTTGCTCTCTCACTCGTTCTGTTCCTTTAACCACCCTCGCTTTGTTTTCATTCATTTTTCTGTCAATTGGTTCTATCCCCTCGTTCACACGTTTCTCCCCGTTGACGTCATCAGAGACGTCGCTGATTGGTTCTCTCACTTCCCCACGCTTTTCAATCACATTCCCCAGCTGTCACTGCTTTCTCCCTGTTGACGTCATCAGAGACGTCGCTGATTGGTTCTCTCACTTCCCCACGCTTTTCAATCAATCGATCCCTCATTATTTATACCCCGTTTTTCCCCACTCTAAGTCGTTGGATCGTCTTGTTTTGTCGCCTTGATTTGTCTCTGGATATTTTTCCCCGTTGCTGTTGCTGCTGCTTTTTTCTCTGTGCTGTTCTCCAGGAATTCCTAGAAGCCTTCGCTTGGATACCTGCTCCCGTGGCGCGCGCTCGCCTCCACTGTTGTTCCAGTTCCAATTACGCATCTCGTCTGGGTGAGTTATCTATTTGACTGTTCTTGACCTATTCCGTTTTTCGTGTGTAAACTTACACTGAAGACTACCACCTTTTTGTCAGACAGTCACTCACCCAGCCATTTATCTATTTTTGCTTGTTCCTTTATGGAATGATATTTTGGGATCTACCATCTCCCTCTGTGTGCTAGCTCACACCGAAGATATTATTCCACATTTGGACTGTGTGTTTACATGAAGATATCCACTGTGTGTTTGCTCACACCGAAGATATTATTTCACAATTGGACTGTGTGTTTACATGAAGATATTCACTGTGTGTTTACATGAAGATATTCACTGTGTGTTTACATGAAGATATTCACTGGGACTGTGTTTGGAGTTAGCTCACTGTGTTGTTAACACGAAGAGTTTCACTTGGGCTGTTTTTGGAATTGTGCTCTCTGTGTTGTTAACACGAAGAGATTCACTTGGGCTGTGTTTGGAACTGTGCTCACTGTGTTGTTAACACGAAGAATTGTACACCCTGTTCTCCTGCTCGTTTAAGACTGCTCTGTCACTGACTCGTTCCCTCTCTCCCTCTCTCGGTCTCGCCACAACATCTGAGAACCCGCCGAGAGGATTCTGCAGAGCGGTTCAGAAGTCAACACCTGCTTCCCAAGACAACCCTCACGGGAGAAGCTGCAGAGCAGCAGAACATTGCCCCTTGATCATTGTACCTGTCTTGTTTGACCTGCTTTCCCTGTTTCTCTTATTCTTAGTACCAAATAAACAAGCCCTCGTATTTGGCAACTCTGAATCCTACTCTCTTGTGTCGTTGCGTTTGGGGTCGGTGTCAAACCATAACATTACGATCCAACCAACAATATGACGACCCCAGCCGACACAGAGAGGGTCAGAACCGCACTTGCTATTCAAGTCGAGTTGACCAGGGATCACGGTCTCCAATTAGAGCGGGCTGCGGCTGCGGTGCAGGACCTCAGGGACCAGGTCCTGCCCATGCAGGGTTCTATGGCCGCTATGGCGAGACAACAGTCCGAGATTCTCGCCCAGCTTAACTCGCTGGGCGACGCCGTTAATACTGTTCATCTCTCACACCCTTCAGGAACATTCCCCGCAGCCCCAGCAGATCTCGCACCTCGGGAACCCCATCTCTCCGTCCCACGGCTGTTCGACGGTAATCCCGAGGAGTGTGCCACATTCATCATGCAATGTGAGTTGGTTTTCCGTCATCAACCAAGCCGTTTTTCTGCTCATGGGTCCCGAGTGGCTTATATAACCAACCTACTTTCAGGCCATGCTGCCCAGTGGGTCACTTCCTCCTGGGCAATGGAGGCAGATTTTTTGTTCTCCTACCCAGACTTCGTGGCGGAGCTCCGCAGAGTGTTCCACCATCCAGCCCGAGGTCTGGACCCTGGAGCCCGGTTGGGGACCTTCCGACAAGGGAGCAGCAGGGTGACGGACTATGTCATGGAGTTCCGATTGGCGGCGGTGGAGAGCGGATGGAACGAGCCTGCTCTTCGCCTAACCTTCATAAGGGGGCTCAGTGACGCAGTTCGGGACCAGCTCGCTACCAGGGAGGTGCCCGACTCCCTCGAGGAGCTGTTTAGCCTTGTCATCCGTATTGACGGACGCCTCCTGGAGAGAAGGCACGAGAGGACCCGACTGTCACCTCCTGAGGCACCCCGGACTCCTGGACGCCCCGTCCCCAACACTACTGATGGTAACAGGCTTCCCCGTCCGGTGCGCAAGGAGGAACCCATACCACTGGGACGCTCTCGTCTGAGCCAGGTGGAGCGTCAGGCAAGGCTCAGGTCCGGTCTCTGCCTCTACTGCGGAGGTACGGGACACTTTCTCGCCGACTGCCCTATCCGGCCAAAAGATCGGGCTCACCAAGACCCCGGGAGATCCTGGTGAGCCGTTTTTCCCAGTCCCAGCGCCGCGCACCACCTGACCATCTGATGAGCGTCACCCTGGCCTGGGGGGACCAACGTGCCACGGTGGAGGCCCTCATCGACTCTGGGGCAGACGAGAACTTCCTCGACTTCGAGTTTGCCACCCAAGCCAACATACCTCTTGAGGCCCTTGTGAGGCCCTTGGAGATCTTTTCGTTGGACCAACACCGCCTGGCCGACATCTCTCAACGCACCGGCCCAGTCGTGCTGACCATCGCTGGGAACCACGTCGAGAGAATCCAGTTCCTCATTACCCAATCCCCCCTTGTCCCGGTGGTCCTGGGTAGGCCCTGGCTCGCGCTGCACGAGCCCCACATCGCCTGGTCCTCCGGTACCATCAGGGGCTGGAGCTCCTCCTGTCACGCCCGCTGTCTGCAGGCGGCGTCCTGTCCCCCGCCCCGGAGACCGGCTGGTGAGTTGCCCCCGGACCCCTCGTCCATTCCTCCCGAGTACCACGACCTCATGGAGGTATTCAGTAAGACCAGGGCTCAGGCCCTTCCACCTCACCGCCCCTATGACTGCGCCATCGACCTCCGCCAAGGGGCTCCCCTTCCCGGCAGCCGCCTCTACAGTCTGACTGTCCCGGAGAAGAAGGCGATGGATCTCTACATCTCTGAGTCATTGGAAGCAGGACTCATTCGGCCTTCCTCCTCCCCGGTGGCAGCCGGGTTCTTCTTTGTTGGTAAGAAGGATGGGGACCTGCGACCCTGCATCGACTATCGTCAGCTCAACGAGATCACCATCAAGAACAAATACCCCCTACCTCTCATGAGCTCCACCTTCGAGCCACTGACCCAGGCCTCGTTCTTCACCAAGCTGGATCTCCGAAGTGCCTACCATCTTGTCCGTATTCGTGAGGGCGATGAATGGAAGACCGCCTTCAAGACCCCCAGGGGCCACTATGAGTACCTTGTGATGCCGTTCGGCCTCACCAACGCCCCGGCGGTATTCCAGGCACTCATGAACGATGTCCTCCGTGACATGCTGGAGGTGTTCGTGGTGGTGTACCTGGACGACATTCTTATCTTTTCCAGGACCCTCGAGGAACACATCCTGCATGTTTGTCGGGTGCTGGAGCGCCTCCTCCACAATCGGCTCTTCGTCAAGGCGGAGAAGTGCCGTTTCCACTCCAACTCCGTCGAGTACCTGGGCTTCATCGTTGAGAAGGGCTTGACCCGAGCGGATCCTCGCAAGATCCAGGCTGTGGAGGATTGGCCGGAACCCACCACTCGGAAGGAGTTACAGAGTTTCCTCGGGTTCGCCAACTTCTACCGAAGGTTCATCCGGAACTACAGTCAAGTGGCGGAGCCTCTTACCAAGCTGACCTCCCCCGCTCTGCCGTTCGACTGGTCCCCAGCGGCATGCGCTGCGTTCCGCTCCCTCAAGAGAAGGTTCACTTCCGCCCCTATCCTGCTCCACCCTGACCCCAAGAGACAGTTCATCGTGGAGGTGGACGCCTCGGATTCTGGTCTGGGCGCTGTCCTATCCCAACGTTCTCCTTCCGACCAGAAGGTACATCCTTGCGCCTTCTACTCGCGTCGCTTCCTCCCCGCCGAGAGGAACTACGACACCGGCAATCGGGAGCTACTGGCGGTCGTGGCTGCGCTGGAGGAGTGGCGTCATTGGCTAGAGGGTGCCGAGGAGCCTTTTACCATCTGGACGGACCACAAGAACCTAACGTTCATCCGCGCTTCCAGGCGCCTCAACGGTCGGCAGGCGAGGTGGGCCAGTTTCCTCAGTCGGTTCGACTTCTCGCTGACCTTCCGCCCCGGTTCCCGCAACACGAAGGCCGACTCTCTGTCCCGGATGCACTCCAAGGGGGCTCCACCCTCTGAGGTCCCATCTCCCATCATCCCGGAGGCCCGAGTGGTTGGAGCCATCACCTTGGGCATCGAGGGTGTGGTGAGGCGTGCCCTTCGCTTCCAACGTGCTCCAAGCAACGTCCCTAGGAGCCGTCTCTTCGTCCCCGACTCTGTCCGGTCCCAGGTACTGCTGTGGGGCCATACCAGCCGGTTCGCCTGCCACCCAGGCGTCCATCGCACGTTCTCCTTCCTGGCTCGTCGTTTCTGGTGGCCCACCATGCGGAACGACGTCAAGGAGTTCGTATTGGCCTGCGCGGTCTGTGCCCGCAGCAAGGCCTCTCACCAGGCACCCTCCGGGCTCTTGCAGCCCCTTCCCGTTCCAAGCCGTCCGTGGTCACATGTGGCGCTCGACTTCGTCACTGGTCTACCCTCCTCCCAGGGGAACACCTGCCTTTTGACCGTGGTGGATCGATTCAGCAAGGGGGTCCACCTCGTGGCCCTCTCCAAGCTTCCCTCAGCAGCCGAGACGGCGGACCTCCTGACGCACCACGTGTTCCGCCTTCACGGCTTTCCCCAGGACATCGTCTCTGACCGGGGGCCCCAGTTCACCTCCCAGGTATGGCGGGCTTTCTGCAAAGGATTGGGGGCAACGGTCAGTCTCTCCTCTGGCTATCATCCCCAGACAAACGGGCAGACGGAGAGGATGAACCAGAGCGTGGAGTCTGCTCTTCGGTGTGTGGCAGCCGAGAGGCCGGCATCCTGGAGCCGTTTCCTTCCCTGGGTTGAGTACTCCATCAACTCAATGGTCAGTTCCGCCACCGGCCTCTCCCCTTTTGAGGCCTCCCTGGGCTACCAGCCCCCTCTTTTTCCCGCACAGGAGACGGAAGTGGCAGTTCCCTCCGTGCAGGTCCACCTCGACCGCTGCCGTCGAGTTTGGGAGATCACCAGGACCGCGCTGCTCCGAACATCTGAGCGCGCCTGTCGTGGTGCCGACCGGCGCCGGGTTCCCGCGCCGACTTACCGCCCTGGGCAGAGGGTGTGGCTCTCCGCGAAGGACCTCCCGCTACGGTCCTCGGCCAAGAAGCTCAACCCCCGCTTCGTCGGTCCTTTCGAGGTCCTGAAGGTACTCAGTCCGGCGGCACTGCGCCTGAAGCTTCCTGCATCCATGCACATCCACCCCGTGTTCCATGTCTCCCGGGTTAAGCCCGTCTCCCTCTGTCCCCTTATGCCTCCGGCTCCTGATCCGCCGCCTCCTGTGCTAGTGGATGGTCACCCCCAGTGGCAGGTCCGCCGGTTGATGGGCGTTCGTCGGCGGGGCCGGGGGTTCCAATACCTGGTGGACTGGGAGGGTTACGGCCCTGAGGAGCGTAGCTGGGTCTCCCGGCAGCTCATCGTGGATCCCGGCTTGATCACCGACTTCCATCGAGCCCATCCTGGCGAGCCGGGTCGGCCTGGTCGCCGGGTGGCTCCCGTGGAGGGGGGGGTACTGTGAGGTTTCTGTCCTTGCTCTCTCACTCGTTCTGTTCCTTTAACCACCCTCGCTTTGTTTTCATTCATTTTTCTGTCAATTGGTTCTATCCCCTCGTTCACACGTTTCTCCCCGTTGACGTCATCAGAGACGTCGCTGATTGGTTCTCTCACTTCCCCACGCTTTTCAATCACATTCCCCAGCTGTCACTGCTTTCTCCCCGTTGACGTCATCAGAGACGTCGCTGATTGGTTCTCTCACTTCCCCACGCTTTTCAATCAATCGATCCCTCATTATTTATACCCCGTTTTTCCCCACTCTAAGTCGTTGGATCGTCTTGTTTTGTCGCCTTGATTTGTCTCTGGATATTTTTCCCCGTTGCTGTTGCTGCTGCTTTTTTCTCTGTGCTGTTCTCCAGGAATTCCTAGAAGCCTTCGCTTGGATACCTGCTCCCGTGGCGCGCGCTCGCCTCCACTGTTGTTTCAGTTCCAATTACGCATCTCGTCTGGGTGAGTTATCTATTTGACTGTTCTTGACCTATTCCGTTTTTCGTGTGTAAACTTACACTGAAGACTACCACCTTTTTGTCAGACAGTCACTCACCCAGCCATTTATCTATTTTTGCTTGTTCCTTTATGGAATGATATTTTGGGATCTACCATCTCCCTCTGTGTGCTAGCTCACACCGAAGATATTATTCCACATTTGGACTGTGTGTTTACATGAAGATATCCACTGTGTGTTTGCTCACACCGAAGATATTATTTCACAATTGGACTGTGTGTTTACATGAAGATATTCACTGTGTGTTTACATGAAGATATTCACTGTGTGTTTACATGAAGATATTCACTGGGACTGTGTTTGGAGTTAGCTCACTGTGTTGTTAACACGAAGAGTTTCACTTGGGCTGTTTTTGGAATTGTGCTCTCTGTGTTGTTAACACGAAGAGATTCACTTGGGCTGTGTTTGGAACTGTGCTCACTGTGTTGTTAACACGAAGAATTGTACACCCTGTTCTCCTGCTCGTTTAAGACTGCTCTGTCACTGACTCGTTCCCTCTCTCCCTCTCTCGGTCTCGCCACAACATCTGAGAACCCGCCGAGAGGATTCTGCAGAGCGGTTCAGAAGTCAACACCTGCTTCCCAAGACAACCCTCACGGGAGAAGCTGCAGAGCAGCAGAACATTGCCCCTTGATCATTGTACCTGTCTTGTTTGACCTGCTTTCCCTGTTTCTCTTATTCTTAGTACCAAATAAACAAGCCCTCGTATTTGGCAACTCTGAATCCTACTCTCTTGTGTCGTTGCGTTTGGGGTCGGTGTCAAACCATAACATATACAACGTTCACGTAATGACATTTATGATTTGAATGCACTTGTAAGGCAAATTAGTATTCGTAGGCAAATCAACATTGAATGTCCAATCTCTGGTTACGCAGGAAGCAAGTATACAACCTGGTTCTTTAGGGAACTATAGCGATGGTACTCAATGATTATAGCTGGATACACTAAAGGGGGTCAAGCTGGTTGTAAGTCAGTAGGGGGGGGGGGGGGGGGTTAGGAGAGCCGCTGGCGATATCCCATCTGGCCAACGATTTCTTCGGAGAATTCAGAGTGCTGAACACGGTGCCCACAGAACCTTGGTCCACAGATGAATACCGTTGGGCCCTCTTGTAGACGGTAGCTGCCGGTCCACAACGAAGAGACGTGAGGCGACCTCACTCGGGTTAGAGCGCCGTCTCACCTGGACTCCTCTCGGGGGGTAGTTCCAACACTCACCAGTGTTGGCTGTTATCCATGGCATAATCAAAGCACCCAAAGCAAGTAGATAATCCAAGCCGTGTAGGGCTCGCCGTTGCCCGGGTAAGGTAATCCAATGTGCAGGTCCACTCGTCCTTGCCCAGAACTCCTCGGATGAAAGCACCACACGTGGTCTGCCCAGGCTGGTTAAGACTCTAGATAACGCGAGGAAACGATGGGGGTACTGCTCACTTTATAACTCTAACCGAACGATGCACCATACATAATAGACTATTATTAACTTAATAGAAATACGTCCCACTCGACGGTATAGTGCCAAACTATGACAATTCAACTATTAATCCACACGATGTCTCAATGCCATTCTGAGGCCAAGTTGACCATACTGCACCACACGTGTATCGTGGGTGAGGCTTAACGTCTTGCCACTAGGTTGGAGGGTAAAGAACTAAGGGCTAAGGGACTAAAAAGAAAGTTCTACTTTACTTGCGCCATATATATATGCGCTGTGAACAAATAGTACCATTCGTATTTCGGCAGACGTATTCCTACGCGGAACCGGGGCTAGTAACGACATGTTCGTCGGCACGATTGAACTTGAACCAAGGGGCTTGGCTGCTGGCGCCAAGTTCTTGTCCAATGAGAGAATGAAACTATTATGGGCTGTTAGTAGACTAAAGGGATATTCAGTGTATATGTACAAGGAATATACAAGGGATATCAAACGATATACAAATACTATTAAATATATATCCATAAATAAATATATATATTCGGTTTAATCTGATCCTTCACAACAACTGTAAATATGCCAGTTTAGCCAAGTTGGTATATGTTACTATGGAGTTGAGCACAATCAATTCATATGTTGTATGGCATGGAGGGTTATTATAAGAGACAGATTGAGTGAGGCAAGCAAGTTGTAGACAAGCACTAGCCTCTGACTACTGTACACACTGCATAAAGCATACCGTATACTGTAGTGCACAGCTGAGAAAGAAAATAGGGCAAGTGGACTCTTCCCTTCCTGGCAAACACTAATATGTAATTTCAAATAACAGCTCTTATGATCGAGTGCAGCAATATGGGTGTTAATGCATGGCCTCTGGCTGTAAGATACCCTCATCAGATATGCAGGTCTAGAGTGTCAGGGCTTCATATTACACTTGGTAGAAAATAACTCACATTATTTTGCTGCTTAAGAAAAAAAGCATTATTATTGCATCTACCTCAAAGAATAGATAATACTTTAAATGCCATATTTTTGGTATTGAGTTGATAATACAAAACTAGGACCCTTTTTAGAGCAAGCCCTAAAAGAATGAATTAGGCTAAAGATTCGACTAGTAGACTGTGATTGTGTAGTAGTGAACTAGTGCTGTAAGATATTCATAAAGCAAGAACAGCCCCCTGGGTAACAATTCTGACTTGTTGCCTTGTCTTTTTTGTCATTATGTCAATTCCCTTCCTGGTCGTTGCGCTATTGTCGGTCCAGGGAGGGTGTAGACTAACCACATGTCTCCGCTGATACATGTGGAGTCACCAGCCGCTTCTTTTCACCCCGACAGCGAGGAGTTTCACTGGGGGAACGTAAAGCGTGCGGAGGTTCACAATATTTCCCCCAGATCCCCTCCCTGCTGAACAGGCACCCGGACCGACCAGTAGGAGTCGCTGTTGCAACGACCAGGACGCGTGAATATTTTAGGCAACCAACTTGTGTTCAGCGTTTCTCTGATTGGCCACTACGCCCATGTGACCGCGGCAGCGCGAGAGAGCTGCAGTGCGGAAATAGACTGCATTGTATTGCCGTTCTCTGCGACAAACTCTAACCTTAACCAACTCCGAAACAGCGCCTAAACTTAACCCTTCTAACCTTAACCAACTCCGAAACAATGCCTAACCTTAACCCTAACCTTAACCAACTCCGAAACAATGCCTAAACTTAATCATAACCTTAAACAACTCCGAAAGAATATTGCCATGCTCTAAGACAAACTCTAACCTTAACCAACTCCGAAACATCGCCTAAACTTAACCCTTCTAACCTTAACCAACTCCGAAACAATGCCTAACCTTAACCCTAACCTTAACCAACTCCGAAACAATGCCTAAACTTAACATGCCTAAACTTAACCGGCGAAAGAATGCACGTTTAATGTCACCAACGCACCGCAGGATCCATAGCAAGGCGGCGAACCAGTTGAGCTAGTCGTCGATGTTAAAAGAGGGGGAATTACTGCTGCATAATGCTGCCACGGCAGAGCTCCGCTCTACCGCTCCGCTCTACCGCTCCGCTCCGCCGCTGCCGCGTCGCCGCGGGGGCATGGCTAGACGCAAGTTGGTTGCCTTTAAAATTCACGCGACCAGGACATCACCGGCTTCCCACCCACGAACACTGATAATTGTGTTCGTAGGGACGACTGA
This sequence comes from Notolepis coatsorum, assembly GCF_963971535.1. Classification (NCBI taxonomy): domain Eukaryota; kingdom Metazoa; phylum Chordata; class Actinopteri; order Aulopiformes; family Paralepididae; genus Notolepis; species Notolepis coatsorum. The sequence continues at coordinate 27,328,043 of NC_140178.1, forward strand.
CCGAGCCGGAGGTAAACGCTACTGGGAATTATACCCGGGTCTCAGCGGTTTTGTAAGAAAATATATTATTCTTATCTCTATATTATCTGTTGAACCAGAATGAAAGAAATTGGAGATTTACAAATGGCTTGTGAACAGCTCCCTCAACAAGCCCCCCCTCCCCCACATCACTGACTGATTGAACTGTGAACGCGACGCAGACACTCCGACTGCTGCTGTGACTTCATCGTCACCTCCATTATTTGCAATATTTGCAGCAATGCATAGTGCACTTTATATCCTTCTACCACTACACTGTGAATGTTACTGAAGCAGGGCGTTACTGAAAAAGAGCATTCATGCTCAGAGAACCTACCCTGGGTAAATAAAGCTAACAATAAAGAAATAATGAAAGAAAAAATTGCAATACTGTTACTCTGTCACACTCTTTATTCTTTATTTTAGCATTCAACTTTTTTCTGTTAAACTGTATGACAAATAGAATATATTGAATCTTGAATCTTTGGAGATATCACGGAGTGAAAAGTTATTCTCTGACAGTCACACTTTTCCACACGGATCAACCTGCCAGCTTGCATGCAAATGACAGGGCAGACTGAGGAAAACAAGTCATTCTCACTGTGTGGAGTGGCAGCTTGCTTGCTAGTTAAACTCGATAAGATTTGGCAACTGCTGTAAAAGAAATTCTTCAATTCTTTTTTTGTTCTCACTTTTTCTGTATTTTGCTCCCATCCCAATTCCCTTCCTGGTCGTTGCGCGCATTGCCCCACTGTCGGCCTAGGGAGGGTGTAGAACTACCACATGCCTCCTCCGATACATGTGGAGTCAGCCAGCCGCTTATTTTCACCTGACAGCGAGGACTCTCACTGGGGGAATGTAACACGTGCGGAGGTTCACGCTATTTCCCCCCCCGCTCCCCTCCCTGCTGAACAGGTGCCCCGACCGACCAGTAGGAACCGCAGTTTATAACGACCAGGACACATACCCATGCAGACACATGCATTCTCGCACTCACACCCCAGCCGCCCTTGTAAACATTTGAATGGTCTGCTGTGCCTCCTCCCTGGGTCGGAGGGCCAGGAGTGTACTCTGAATGGTCTGCTGTGCCTCCTCCCTGGGTCGGAGGGCCAGGAGATACTCTGAATGGTCTGCTGCGCCTCCTCCCTGGGTCGGAGGGCCAGGAGTGTACTCTGAATGGTCTGCTGCGCCTCCTCCCTCCATTACACGTTTATCTCCCCCGGATCCCCTTCCTGCTGAACAGACACCCCGACCGACCAGTAGGAGTCGCTGTTGCAACGACCAGGACTGATACCCCACCGGCTTCCCACCCATAAACACTGCCGACTGTGTTCGTACCGAGAACCCGGGCTGCGATAGGTGAGCGGTTAGACCTCTACACCAGTGGTTCCCAACCTTTTTCCCCCCAGGGACCCCCAAACATCTCTGATGAAATTCGCGGACCCCCTCCTAATAAGATACCATACATTTTTTTTTTTTTTCATTTTAATAACAAACTGCTTATACACAGGCATATGCATCACAATTAGACCCACTATGCTTCTTTGACTTGTGCCTTCAATCAACAAATCTCATCTTGCACCATATGCATTTCAAAATTTTGGCCAATATTCAAATGCTGTATTCATCCTCTCAAATCAGGCCCTAATGGTGAACGGTTTGCATTTATGGAACAAATCAATGCAACAAATTAAACTAAATATGAGACAGGAAATTCCAATCAGTAGCAGAGAGAATCTGTCCTAGCTGGGTTTAATACCTTTTTTTTTGTCATTTTAATAACAAACTGCTTATACACAGGCATATGCATCACAATTAGACCCACTATGCTTCTTTAACTTGTGCCTTCAATCAACAAATCTCATCTTGCACCATATGCATTTCAAAATGTTTGGCCAATATTCAAATCCTGTATTCATCCTCTCAAATCAGTCCCTAATGGTGAACGGTTTGCATTTATGGAACAAATCAATGCAACAAATTAAACTAAATATGAGACAGGAAATTCCAATCAGTAGCAGAGAGAATCTGTCCTAGCTGGGTTTAATACCTTTTTTTTGTCATTTTAATAACAAACTGCTTATACACAGGCATATGCATCATAATTAGACCCACTATGCTTCTTTGACTTGTGCCTTCAATCAACAAATCTAATCTTGCACCATATGTATTTCAAAATTTTGGCCAATATTCAAATCCTGTATTCATCCTCTCAAATCAGGCCCTAATGGTGAACGGTTTGCATTTATGTTGAATGAAGTAAGAATCCACTGCAGTAAAAATATCCTGGTAGTAAGGTTGACTGACATGAGAATGTCCTGCTTCAGATCCTCATTTTCAATATATTGCACATAAACGATGAGCACAGCCTCGTCTGCGACAGTTGTAGTTTCATCAAGTTGTATGGCAAATGGACCCTTTCTAAGCTTTTCTGACAGCTGCTGCTCGCAATCACTTGACATCTTATCAATTCGGTCTTTCACTACATTGTTCGAGAGTGGTACTGATTTTAGTTTATCCGCCACCTGTGGGCCGCACAGTTTCTAAACCATTTTGATGCAGGCTGGTTTGATGAGCTGCTCGCCAATATTGTGCGGTTTCTTTGCTTTTGCAATTAAAAGCGAACACTCAAAGGAGGCTTCGGTAGCCTTCTGTAAATCACTGCCACCCCTGCTCCACGCTACTCTAACATCAACAGGCTTGTTCGCCTTGAGAGACTGTTCTTTCCTCCGAAAAAAGTCTGGATCCTTCCCAACGGTTTCTGGGTGCTTAGACGCCTGATGTCTCTTCAGCTTGCTGGGCTTCAGGCTCGAGTTTGCCAACTTTTCTCCACAAATCACACACTCAGGTCGTTTGTCTGGTCCCTCAGTGAAGCCCATGGTGATGTAATTTTCGCGATTGCTGTAGGTCCTAACTTTTTTTGCAGATGAGCTGCCGTCATCTCCTTTTCGTTTGTCACACATTTTCGCCTCTGGCGGCTGACTGCAGACGAGCCGAGAAAGTTAACTAGCGTGCTAGGCTAGCTACAGAAAGTGATACAGTCAACTGATTCGCGTTTTAGCGGCTACCCGGTAGCCTACTGTTAACGTTCAAAAATCATGTCTAGATGTTTATTTATTTATCTTTATTTTTTATTGTAGTGGAGAGACTATTCATGCTTCTGATGATAAAAAAAAAAAAAAAAAATCAAAGAAAAAAAATCAAAAAAAAATAAAACTCAAATCATCTGTGGTCTGGCGGACCCCCTGCGCCCCCTGGCGGACCCCAGGGGGTCCGCGGACCCCAGGTTGGGAATCACTGCTCTACACGACCCAGACGATAGGTGAACGGTTAGACCTCTACACGACCCAGACGATAGGTGAACGGTTAGACCTCTACACGACCCAGACGATAGGTTGAGCTGTTAGACCTCTACACGACCCAGACGATAGGTGAGCAGTTAGACCTCTACACGACCCAGACGATAGGTGAACGGTTAGACCTCTACACGACCCAGACGATAGGTTGAGCTGTTAAACCTCTACACGACCCAGACGATAGGTGAACGGTTAGACCTCTACACGACCCAGACGATAGGTGAGCGGGTTAGACCTCTACACGACCCAGACGATAGGTGAGCGGTTAGACCTCTACACGACCCAGACGATAGGTTGAGCTGTTAGACCGCTACACGACCCAGACGCCGCCAATTCAAAGCCTTTAAAAAAAAGTGTTTCACTCTTGTGTGACTAAAAGTAATTCTCAAAGCCTTTGAGAAGCAAAAGTGTTTCAACTAGAAACATGCAGAAGAGGTTTGTCAATGTGCTTCAGTGGTTTTAGTGGAGATGAAGTACTCTTACTACATTGAAAATGGCTGCCGCATGTACAATATTCTGACGGCGGCCCTTTGCACCATCATCTGTTTGAATCCTTGTTCATTTGCTCTGACGTCAGTTTCACAATCACTTCCTTATAACTTCAAGTGGCAGTGGAATGTGAATGTGGAGTGTGCTTTTAGAAGCGACAAACTTTAACTATGCTTTTCACATCAAACCAATTCACAATATGCACATTATTTAAAACATATCTGCTGTGGCAGTGTCTGATATAATGGAGCTGAATGGCACTTGGTTTGTGGCGCTCAAAGGACCAAAAAAGGACCATTTTAAAAACGTAAACGCAATGTCTCTTTCCTGAAATCATCACCTGTTTAAGATAATCCACTGTTGTGAGCAGTTTCATGGAAATGTTCATTCACTAGTATTACAAGCAATATATTAGCTTTTTGGAGCCAGCAACACTGCCTATGTAATGTACTGCATAGTTTGTAAAAGGAATGTTTTTTACTCTTGGGTGGGGGACCTTCGGTCCGAAAGGCAATTTTTCTGAAAACCCCAATAGTCCAGAAAATTTCCCATTGGACTGAAAGCCCATTAGTCCGACAGCCCATTGTTCCGAAAATACACACTCTCCCTGTTCTTGCCCTTAATATCTTAGTGTATTTAAAAATATATATATATTCTATTTATTTTTGGGCTTTCTGTATTTTTCACCCATCCCAATTTAGTCGTTATGCCAATTCCCTTCCTGGTTGTTGCGACTGTCGCCATGGGGAGGGTGTAGAACTACCACTTGCCTCCTCCAATGTGGAGTCGCCAGCCACTTCTTTTTACCCGACAGCGAGGAGTTTCACTCGAGGAACTTAACACGTGCAGAGGTTTGCACTATTTCCCCCAGATCCCCTCCCTGCTGAACAGGCACCCCGAACGACCAGTAGGAGTTTTAGTTTGCAACGACCAGGACACATAACCCACCGGCTTCCCACCCGCTAACACTGCCAATTGTGTTAGTAGGGACGACTGACCAAGCCGGAGGTACCGCTGACAGCTGGATTCGATCCCAGAGTCTCCGCGGTAGTAGGCAAATGCTTGGTCCACTGCGCTACCCAGCCACACCCAATATCTTAGTATATTTTGACGTGCAAACCTGAAGATACCACTTACACAATGCTTGCTTATTAGTGTGGCCATTGGCTAAAAATGTCAAGGCTTTAAAAATAGATTAATTAAATTAAAATAATGAAATTAAAATGAACAAAATACAATACACTTAGCCTACCATACTGTAGTTGATAGATGGTGGAGACAAGTCAGGAAGAGATGTGTGGCACAGAAGTAGTAAGAACTTTACTTAGACAACACCTCTTAAAACCACAAATACATCCGTTAAACAACCATTATAGAAAGTGATGGGAGATCAGATACAGCCAGCAACGGCGAAGGCTTCTGAAGCAGCGACGCTAACTTCCAAACACTAACGAGCCGGGCTTGACATTGTGAAACATCATAATCAGAATCCACTTTATTGTCACATCTAGTCTGTTACGTAGAGGAGTGAAATGCTTTATTCTCAGCTCCTCTAGCAGCAGCAACATAAAGTAGTGCAAAAACGAAGCAATAGAATAGTGTAAGATTTAGAAATTAGCAGCATAGCAATGATAAAAGAAATACCATCAATTTACAATACAATAGTCACTATGTGGTAGCCACAGTGTGGGAGATAGTGGCAGTGGACTCAGTGGTGAAGCAGCTCTGTCTCCTGCAGTGTGTCGACATGAGGAATCAAATGACATCCTTTTGCTCAAGCACTTCATATTCTGAGCTTGACATCAAAGTTGATGACAAAACATACTCTAATAAAGTGCATAGTATAATGGTAATTGGCCGAATTGATAAAAAGCAGTGTTTCTTGCCATTCAACTAATTTGGGAGAGAAGAACAAAGACCTAGGTTGCCAAACCTATTTCAGCACCACGGACAGCGTCACAACACTGCTACCGTACTGCATTATTATTTCATTGACCAAAACAAATGCTTCTGATAATTCTCTCAAGATCCAGTTCATCAGATATCTTTGGATGAAGAAAATATGGTTTTGGGCGTTTTGTGGTCATGTCATACCTGAGACACTGAGACACACTGCTATCCCGGAGACCTGAGACACTGAGACACACTGCTATCCAGGAGACCTGAGACACTGAGACACACTGCTATCCAGGAGACCTGAGACACTGAGACACACTGCTATCCAGGAGACCTGAGACACTGAGACACACTGCTATCCCGGAGACCTGAGACACTGAGACACACTGCTATCCCGGAGACCTGAGACACTGAGACACACTGCTATCCCGGAGACCTGAGACACTGAGACACACTGCTATCCCGGAGACCTGAGACACTGAGACACACTGCTATCCCGGAGACCTGAGACACTGAGACACACTGCTATCCCGGAGACCTGAGACACTGAGACACACTGCTATCCCGGAGACCTGAGACACTGAGACACACTGCTATCCCGGAGACCTGAGACACTGAGACACACTGCTATCCAGGAGACCTGAGACACTGAGACACACTGCTATCCAGGAGACCTGAGACACTGAGACACACTGCTATCCAGGAGACCTGAGACACTGTTAGCCATGGTGGATTTGACGGGACCACCACCCTTTTCTCCACTGCATCTCTATTGGTATGCCTTGTATAATGTTTGTTTAACAAATGTATTTGTGGTTTTAAGAGGTGTTGTCTAGGGAGCTCCCGTAGCTCACCGCATATCTCGGCGCTATTTCTGCGTCGGGGAAAACCGTGCTCGTCACGGATCTGGGGGACACGAGTTCGATTACCGGACCCGCCGTCATTTCTCAGAATGTCTTCCCCTAGGCGGTTAGGTGGCCGAGCGGAGATTGCCTTCGTCACCAGCGCCGGAGCTGTGAGCTGGATTCGCCTGTTCGAATCCAGCTCACAGCTCCGGGGTTGTCACCAGCTTGGCTGGCCGTCTGCACTAATACAATTGGCTGTATTAGAGGGTGGGAGAAGCTGGCGGGGTGGGTCCGGGTCGTTGTAAACAGCGACTCCTACAGTTCGGTCGGGGCGCCTGCTAAGCGCGGATTGGACTTGAGGGGGATAGTGTGGTCCTCCCACACGCTGCGCCCTCTCAATGAGAATCCGCGCTGCCAGGTGAAAAGAAGCGGTGATTGGCTGGACGTGTGTCGGAGGAAGCACGTGGTAGCCTCCACTCTCCCAGATGATCTGACTGTGGGGGGTAAGTGCGCAGCGACCAGGAAGGGACTGGGAATTGGCATATGACTAACATTGGGATGGGAGAAAATCGGAGGAAAATGGAGGGGGAAAAAGACCAAAAAAAAAAAATAATAATAATGTCTTCCCCTGCTCTACATCCCATTTCAACCTGTTTCTGTCGGTCATGCTTGACCAGAAAAGCGATAAACGCTAAAAAATAGAGTTAAAAAAAAAAAAAAATTGTTGTCTAAGTAAAGTTCTTACTACTGCTGTGCCACACATCACTTCCTGTCTTGTCTCCACCATCTATCGACTACAGTAGGGTAGGCTAAGTGTCACGTTGTGTATTGTGTTTTGTTCATTTAAATTTCATTATTTTAATTGAATTAATCTATTTTTAAAGCCTTGTCATTTTTTTGTCAAAGGCCACACTAATAAGCAAGCATTGTGTAAGTTGTATCTCCATGTTTGCGCGTCAGAATACACTAAGATAAGGGCAAAAAAACTCCAGGGAGAGTGTGTATTTTCGGACTAATGGGCTTCCTTTCTAACTATTCGGAGCAACAGGCTTTTGTGTTCGGGATAACGGGCTGTTGGACTAATGGGCTTTCGGTCCAATGGGACATAAACCACAGCTACAGTACATTTGGTTGACATTTGAATAGCTATTCCCAGGAAAACAAAGCCAGCATTCTAGTTCCACCTGGTGTTTAGATTCCCCTCAGGACAAAGAACTCTCTTAATACTTATTGCAGGAATGTATCCTTCAACAGAATCATACGCTGCTACAACCTTGAAAGTAGAGAAAACAATCTAGCCGACGTACACCGGAGAGGGCAGCCAGGGCGAGGAAGGATACATCCAAGGCCTCTTCTCAATTGAAAAGGGTGCTTTTTCCCCCCATTGGCTATTTTTTCTTCAAAAACGACCAGCAGTTGATACGTTTTCTTTGTGCCGGAAGCATGTGTCCTTGACAAAGTGGCTTTTCATGCACCTTGCAATAGACCATGGGACGACACCACATCACAAACACCACATATGGCTGGAGCCACGTTCGTGCCCGGAATGACTCAGTGTGGTCTCGGTTTCCCACAGAGCGAGCTGGTGCCACTCCTCTCTCTCTCTCTCTCTCTCTCTCTCTCTCTCTCTCTCTCTCTCTCTCTCTCTCTCTCTCTCTCTCTCTCTCTCTCTCTCTCTCTCTCTCGTACGCCTTTGCAATTTGCTTTCCTTGCGTTCGATTCTTCTGGGTCCTCTGAAGGATGAATTACAAATGAGGGGGGAAAACGTGCGTTTTGCATCCAATCTCCCCGACACAATACCCACGCCTTTCAGTAATGTCATCATTATGCATATCACAGATATTTAGAGGAATGGGGCTTAGACACTTACACATTGTAATTGATTAAGGCAAGCGGGGCAGCCATAGGCTTTCGCAACACAGTGGGTTGTGTTGTTGAAGGTCATGGTATTTGAACGCCATATTTATAAATCAAAATAAATAAATAAAATTATAATTAAATATCACTGTGCTTTGACTTTTCTGTATGAATGTCATGCTACAGTACGTTCTCATTCTTGAAATGCAATGGCAACATTATATGCTGTCGACATTGCCTTGAGACAAGGGGCCACGTTAACCAGGAAAAGGCAATTCGTCCAGTGCCTTTTTGGAAAATCTTCCACAACAGTGTATTCTAGAGAGACGTTAATATTTAATGTACGCACGACCCACTTTGGGAGGTGAAATCACCTTTTGACAAATGATCTTGGAAATGTTTTTTTTTTCTTACTGAGAAGGTACATTTTTCAGTCCTTTTAATCTATGTATGTCATCCCCAGCATATGGCATTTATAAATCTTATTAGCATGGCTTCTGTTCCTCCTTTCTGGTTTGCTTTCATTTACTGTAACTACTATTTCACAGCCTGTAAGGGGCTAAACATATATATGTCACGGCCCTGCGTCAGGATGATACAATACTCTGCTCGAAACATGCTATTCTGATCCCAACGCCCATCACCGACGAGCTACTGCTACGGAGTTCTCGCTAGGAAATGAAAAAGGGAACTGCAATTGCACAACTAAATCGCGATGACACTGTTAAGTTGACCTGAAACCCACAATCTATCCCCCAGGCAGAGTGTTTGTAGACCTGCTTGCACCCCTTGCTGCAGTGTGACCTGGATGGGAGTTTGAGCACACGCCACTAATGTGGGCCAGTGCAGACTGCATTGTGTCCACGGGGCCAGGGACTGCATGAGAAACTTTGCAGGGACAGAGACTGCTTAGAGCAACGCACTGGTGGCGGAGATAGCCTACTCTCTCCACAGTGTGAGCATCGCCCAGGCTGTTCTCTCCTTCCACCTTCCATCTCCTGGTGTGTCAATAACTACTAAAGCTACACCCCACAGCCCTTTACCAGGATAGCTTGTTAGCTTGGGAAATGTGTGTTTCATTCCTAAAAGTCAAGTCAAGTCAAGTAATTTATTTATATAGCGCATTTAAAAGCTCAAAGAGCCGACCAAAGTGCTGTACAGTAACTACAAAATTAAAAACTATAGACATAGTCACACAGTGTAACAGAGGACAATACAACATGACAAAAGACAGGATGGACAGTAAATACAGTAGGACCACAAGACACTAGGAGTATACAACAGACGATACAGTATGACATGTAGACATGTTATGACACAAAGACTATACAGCCGACAATATAGTATAAGTTACTAAAAGCAATTCCCAAAGCATTGTTTTAGACTGAGCATTTTAAGCGACGTTGCATTCTAGAAAAGCGTTATATAAATCAAAATTATTATTATTATTATTATTATTATTATTATTATTATTATTATTATTATTATTATTATTATTATTATTATTATTATTATTATACAGTCATTTTGAGAATTGAGTAGTATGTGAGTGCTAAGTATCTTCAGTTCAGTCTGTTCCTTTCTTAATCTTTCCATCCCTGGTGCCAATAAAATATACTACTAACAAGTGAGTGAGTGAGTGAGTGAGTGAGTGAGTGAGTGAGTGAGTGAGTGAGTGAGTGAGTGAGTGAGTGAGTGAGTGAGTGAGATGAGTGAGTGAGTGAGTGAGTGAGTGAGTGAGTGAGTGAGTGAGTGAGTGAGTGAGTGAGTGAGTGAGTGACATTGCTGGTGGTCGTAGAGGTGCTTCTGAAAAGCATCATGGCTAGATGTCTCTTCGGGGTGACATGCGTCTTGAGAGCACATCCAAGGTGGTATAGACTTGGTGAGTGAGTGAGTGAGTGAGTGAGTGAGTGAGTGAGTGAGTGAGTGAGTGAGTGAGTGAGTGAGTGAGTGAGTGAGTGAGTGAGTGAGTGAGTGAGTGAGTGAGTGAGTGAGTGAGTGAGTGAGTGAGTGAGTGAGTGAGTGAGTGAGTGTTCTGTACACTACGTAAATCTTCCTCTCACACATTATTTTACGGGTCAGGAGTCCTATTTCACTACTGATAATCACTATTGAAGCCATCGTGGCACGCGTACAGTACACAGACTCGGAACATCTGATTCTATTCCAGAGGAATCTGTGTCTGTTTGTTTGTTTGTTTGTTTGTTTGTTTGTTTGTTTGTTTGTTTGTTTGTCCTCCCGAATAAAACCCACGCTAAGCGGCGACACTTCTCCCACACACCAGACAGCACTGCAATGTCACGCAAGTCGACCGCGGCAGTAATCAAGCCGTGTCCGGTGCCACGTCGACCGGACACATCTTGTGGAGGAAGAACCCACCAGGGGATTCAGTCAGTTGCCCCTAAGGGCTCTGCTGTTCCTTCGTCACGGGGCTAAAAGTAAGCATGGATGCACACACGACACGCCTCCTTGGGGTGGATGCCGGTCCCCCCCCCCCACCCCCCAGCCCCCCACTACCCCTCGGATCACAAGATCAATTAATTTCACAGTCGGCGGCACCCCCGGTCATTTAGCTACAGCCCCGTTGTCGAAATGGGGGGAGAATATGATACGCTCCGGGCTGCAGTCCCCCCCCCCCCCCCCCCCCCGCCCCCGCCGCCTCTCCACCCATGGAGGCTCCACTCGCTCGGGGCGAGATCTGGTCCGATACGGCCGCCGCTTTGCAGCATATTATATAGCACGCGTCCAGAGACTCGATGGAGAGGAGCTGAAGGAGCGGCATGGATCTTTCCGGCGCCACAAGGACGTCTAGTTTCCATCTCTCTCTGCAGAATTTGTTTTATAGTTTAAATTGTTGACGGTAACGCAACTATTCTGCGTCACCGTCCCTTATAAACGATGTATATGTAACGGAGGTACCGCAGTATATCCACAGTCACGGGTACAAGTAGTGACGTGGCTGTGGATGGTAAGCGGTACTGCAAGTAAACTCACTCCCCAGAGGCATCCAGACCCGGAAGCAAGAAGTGAATTCACTTCTTGCTTAGTGGTCTGTGATGCCGCCCGCGACGCCGGCGTCCGGGGTTCAACTCCCACTCAGGGCGATCCCTTAACAGGGGTCGAATCGACTAAAAACACAACGCAGACAAGATCACACTGGCTACATATACATATTTGACGTAGAAGGCGATATGTTTAACGGTTTACACTTTGTTTCTCTAGCAATTTTCGGTATACTTTAAAACATTCTCCTTTTTTATATCTGATTATTGACACGCAGATTGCATCTGATTATTGACACGCAGATTGCATCTGATTATTGACACGCAGATAGTTTAAGTTATTAACGTAATTCTCTATTCCCCCCCTCTCTACACCTAGCTTCTATTATTCTCTCCATCCCTATCGCCACCTATCCCCTAAACATCTCTCTCCACCTATCTTCTATTATCCCCCCCCTCTCTCTCTCTCTCTCTCTCTCTCTCTCTCTCTCTCTCTCTCTCTCTCTCTCTCTCTCTCTTGACACGCAGATAGTTTAAGTGATTAACTTGGCAAGTTGCAATACGACATGGGACTTGAGGAGTTTGAGAGACTTGATACCAGACATGACACTGACTTGTGACTTGAGTTGTGCGAGGGTGACGTGGCCTCTGGAGCTCTTTGTAACATCCTACCAGGCATTTTCACTACAGATACGACAGAGGCAACTCTTTATCTTGGCATTCTGCTATGTCCACGCATGGTTTTGGAATTGTGTCTAGTCATATTTATCAGAGCTACTTAGTGCTAACAGTGCAACACACACCTTGACTTAGACACATTGTGCAAATATCAGAATGGAAGATGGGACTTGTGCTAGTGGTGTCTGCTTTAACGAACAGTAATACAAGGTTGCCACCAAGCTTGCAGAAATAGCCTTGATGGATGTTTCACATCACAAAGGCCCCTAGTGGAGTCCAACACACTAAAACTATCTGCAGTCTCTCACTCCTCTCTTTCCACATATCTTTTGTAACCTCTCTCTCAACCTATATTCCACATTCTCTCTATCTATCTATATTCCACATTCTCTCTTTCCACCTATATTCCACATTATCTCTCTCCACCTATATTCCACATTCTCTCTATCTATCTATATTCCACATGCTCTCTCCATCTATATTCCACATTCTCTCTTTCAACCTATATTCCACATTCTCCATATCTATCTATATTCCACATTCTCTCTCTCGTATATATTCCACATATCTCTCTACCTATATTCCACATTCTCTCTATCTATATTCCACATTCTCTCATCTATATTCCACATTCTCTCTCCATCTATATTCCACATTATCTCTCATCTATATTCCACATTCTCTCTAGCTATCTATTGTCCACATTATCTATCTACCTATATTCCACATTCTCTCTATCTATCTATATTCCACATGATCTCTTTCTATCTATATTCCACATCCTCTCTCTCTCCCCATTTAAAAACAAATATTTCCCTCCACATAATCTTCTATATAATTTCTCCCTCTCTTCACCTATATTATCTCTCTCTGCCTACTGTATCCTCTATCCACCTAGCTTCTTATTCTCTCTTTGTCCCTCTCTTCTATATTAGCTCTCCAACTATCTTCTATATCATCTTCTCTATTCCCCCTCTCTCTAAACCTATCTTCTATTATTCTCTCCATCCCTATCGCCACCTATCCCCTAATCATCTCTCTCCACCTACCTTCTATTATACCCCCCCCCCTCTCTCTCTCTCTCTCTCTCTCTCTCTCTCTCTCTCTCTCTCTCTCTCTCTCTCTCTCTCTCTCTCTCTCTCTCTCTCTCTCTCTCTCTCTCTCTCTCTCTCTCCTCTCTCTCTCTCTCTCTCTCTCTCTCTCTCTCTCTCTCCCTCTCTCTGTGAGTCAGGGCTGATACTGCAGAGGCCTGATCATTTTCCAGGACAACACACAGGGGACAGTGCTAATAACAGGCCTATCATAGCTGCCCACCCTCAGCTCTCACACCTCTGTCTTATTCAAAAAGCTTTGCTCAGTTGTCAGCCTGTGTGCTCCTTGATCCCCCCCCCCCCCCCTGACGCATCACTGGGGATTGTAGGTCTGCAGAATGAAGACCTGAGGCTCTTCATAACGCTATGGCACCTTGCCCTAAAGTCACAGGAAATGGAGTGGGCGGAGGTTGCTGGTGGTTGTAGTGTTTCAGATCCTCTCTCTCTCTCTCTCTCTCCCTATCTCTCTTTCTATCCCTCTCTTTCTCCCTATCACCCTCTCTTTCTCTCCCTCTTTTTCTCTCTCCCTCTCTCCTTCTCTGTCCCTCTCTTTCTCTCTCTCTCCCTCTCTCTGCCTCATTTCTCTCCCTCTGTCATTCTCTCTCTTTTTCTCTCTCTTTCTCCTTCTGTCTCTCTCCCTCTCTCTCTCTCCCTCTCTGACCTTCTCTCTCTCTCTCTCTCTCTCTCTCTCTCTCTCTCTCTCTCTCCTCTCTCTCTCTCTCTCTCTCTCTCTCCCTATCTATCCCTCTCTCCCTCTCTCCCTCTCTCCCTCTCTCTCTCCCTCTCTCTCTCCCTCTCTCCCTCTCTCTCTCTCCCTCTCTCCCTCTCTCACTCACAGGGAATCTACTCAGAGACAGCAGCTTAATGAAGCAGCCAGCGGGGGGAGAGAGGGAGAGTATGATGAGGAGGCTGCAGATGAGTTGCAGTTGTGATTTCTGACGCACATTCTGCACAAGTGCAATTACCAGCCATTTGTGCCTGGAGTGAGAGCCCTGTGTTGTTACACTGCCACAGTTATTACCGGAGTGGAGAGAGAGGGGTGGGCGTGGGGGGGGGGGGGGGTTGATGTGGAACCAAAAATGACATGCCTAGCTTACCCAACTGGGCACTCACCATCCCGCCCCCCCCCCTCCCCTCTCTCTGATGAGCTGATTGTGTATTCTCTACCCTCCCCTACAGTATGTGTGTGTGTGTGTGTGTGTGTGTGTGTGTGTGTGTGTGTGTGTGTGTGTGTGTGTGTGTGTGTGTGTGTGTGTGTGTGTGTGTGTGTGTGTGTGTGTGTGTGTGTGTGTGTGCGCGTGCGTGTGCGTGTTTCTGAAATTGAACTCTCGGTTCTCTAAAATGAGGACATTGTTCTCTCCTGTACGCATCAGCGTCAAACAGAGCCGCTACCCAACAACCACTTCTGACCTATCGCCGCTTTCTCGGTGTCAGCTTTTGTTTCTCTCTTTCAGATCCGTTTGGAGAGCTGGCTTCGGTTCGTTATTCGTACAGACGCCGTGCGCCCTCCTTAGAATAAAGAGAGTCACGTCTTCCCTAAAGAAGACACGAGGAGGAGGCGCCTCCGGCCGGGGTAGAGCTCTGTATAGACGAGCCTGGCTTTGCATTCGGTACGAGCCGCCTCCCTCTTTAAGTATTCCAACCGGTCAGCGCTCCCGGGTGTCACCGCACTCTCCGCGGACAGCGTGCTGACAGAAGCGTTTCTGCGTCCAGCGCTGCCCTGTCCTTGCTCTCCCCTCATAATGGATATTGACAGGTGGAGAGCAGATAGCGCTAATCTGCATCCTAACAGCATTCCACGTGTCACAGAGCGCCTTCTCATCATTATCGCCTCCCGTTCGCGACGTCGTTGCGGCCACGCTAATACCGTTTCACCGCGGCATGGCCACGCGGTCTGCGCGGGGGGGGGGGGGGATCTGTAATTGTAATCTGCCTCGCTCACGGGTCTGCTTTCTCCGCCAGAGCTGACCAGGTACATCGCTCTCTCTCTCTTTCGCTCTGTCTCTTAACACTTTGATTACCACTGGTGAACATGGTAAAACCCCGTTAAATTTGAAATTTTATTTGAAGGATAAACCCCTTGAGATATGCTATCTCGTTTTCGAGGGGTCCTTAACATAGGATACAAAACATACAATACAATACATAACAAAACAAAAAACAGGACAACAAATGCACTTATACACTGACAGACGCTCTCCCAAGCTCACCCCCACAATCCACACTGAGTCCTCCAAGAGGATCACCAATATATATATGTTCCCTTATAAAACACATACAAAATTATAATTTGATCTGAAACGACATGTAAGCCGTAACACAGTAAATCAATAACAGGTGCAAGTAATCTGTAGATGAGTGAACAAAGATATCTTGAATAACTGGTAAGAAGTAAGAGATCTGAGTGAACTAGGCAGTTTGTTCCAATCAGCTGGTGCTTTATATTTAAAGGCAAGTCGACCGATAGCTTTGATGGTTCGAGGTATACTAAAGAAAGGAAGAAGTGTGTCTTAAATATAAGTTGAACTATATGGTGTTAAGAACTGCTTTAGATAGGGGGATAATTAAAGTAAATACATTTGTAAACAAAAGCAACCAATGAAAAGTCTTCTGAATTGGGGAGAAAGCAGTTTAACAACTCAAACATAAGACAGTGATGGGTCTATAAGGACACCTCAATATAAATCTGCAAACACTATTATAAGTAACATTTAAAGACAGAGATTTGTTAGTGTGGTGTTTTGGATAGACTATGTCTGCGTATCCATTATTGGAAGTACCAGCTGTATAATGATTATTTTCCTAACCTGAAGAGAAAAACAGTTAATAGAACGATACAATATTCTCAGGCTACAATTTGTTTTTCGTCATCACAGCATCAATATGTGACTTGAAGGTGAGTTGAGAATCAAGCCAAAGACCCAGATACTTATATTCATCGACATTTTCAAGAGAAACATCATCTAAAAACTTAATCGACAACTGATTTGATATTTGCACCAGATTTGATCTAGTACCAACAGCATACTATAGGACTTCTTCTTATTTTATATAAAAGTTTGTTAATAGATAACCATTTCTGGACAGCATCAAAATGAGTCTGTAAAGAGTACTGAATTTGTTGAATATCAGACTTAGAAGAATAAATCACTGTATCGTCAGCATACCATTGAGTAAGACAGTCAGATGGTATCAGGGT
>NC_140178.1:27344673-27354673 GCF_963971535.1 Notolepis coatsorum
ATAATTGATTAAAATTTGTTTTTCAAATACTTTTGCTATACTATTAATAATTGAAATTGGTCTATAATTATTGAGATCAGAAGGATCACCACCTTTATGCAATGGAATGACTTTTGCACATTTCCAGCTTAATGGAGTTTCATTAGTTGTTAAAGATAAATTAAATAAATCAGACAAAGGATATGATAATACATGAGATGCAAGTTTGATGAATTTGATCTCCATACCATCTGAACCACAGCTAGTACCCAATCTTAATTCATCAATGACCTTCTGAACATCAAGCGGCGGATACTTCTAAAGGAAAAAGAGCTGTTGCATCTGGTGTTATTAAGAGGCACATCGGAATATGAGGAGTCATTAAATTTGAGTCTGCAGACAGAATTAAAGTGCTGATTAAAGGCAAGTGCAATTGAGGAGGGATCATTGACAACTTCATTATTAATTCTAATATGAGTGGGATTTATAGATGACTTCTTAGTAATGCTGTTGATTCTCTTCCAAAACTTTTTTTGATTGCTAAATTCATTGCTTAAACAATCTTTGAAATAGTTGGATTTAGCATTTATTGTTTTAGTTGTATGCCAGCACCCACTTCAATGATAGCGTTGTGAACGCATAATCTCTGTCTTAAATTATGGCTATGTGTCTAATCTGCCCGTCGCTTATCAATGACTTGTTTTCAGTCAACATTGTCGAAACGGATTGTCTTTTAATCGGTTCATTTCCGTTTGATATGATTTCAATTCTATATGAATTGAAAATGGGGGACCCTGATGGAAACAAGACAAACGTCTTTCTCAGGTCTGCATCCCCTTAACAATTGTATGTATTGAGCCGTACTGTATTGTACCCATTCTGCAATCTGTTAAATAAAGTTTTCATTCATTCATTCATTCATTCATTCATTCATTCATTCATTCATTCATTCATTCATGATAGCATTTAGAAAAGCCCTCGTTTTTCAGGAAAATATATAGTTTCCGTGATAAACGGCATTTACTGGAATATTCTGGCATACACAAAAACGTTGACATTTTTCGGCCTATTTATGAATCGTTTTCAAATAAACGCTAGATTATCGATAGTATATGTGTACTTATGCGCGCTATAGAAGCGGGCTGAAATATCGATTCTCTCATTTCCTGATCAGCGCGCACACACAGACACACACACACACACATATGGGACACGTTGATATATAGGTCAAAATAGATCTGATTACCCCAAGACTGGTAAAATAGATTCCTTACCTCAGATCAGATGTTATCCAAAAAGATTATTCCAATTCCTGATCGCCATTCCAAATATCGATCACGTTGGGTGCTGGAAATACATAATCCATGCATTTCTGAGGGCCGGCGATCACTTGGTCTCTTCAGTTGGCTTGACGGAAAAGTAAAATGAGGAAACTGCCCCCCCCCCCCTTCATCAGTCTAGTTACACAGGGAGAGACGATAGGGGGCGGTATATTCCCAATTGAGCTCAGAGAGACTCTGCTACACTAGCGTGAGGCTCGATTGATGAAATATGAATTAAAAACGCCAATAAAAAAAAATACGACAAACAAACGCTATATGTCGTTGGCGGCACTCAACTGGCAGCATGAACTAACAACATATAGCGTCATTGGCATCCAAAGTGTTAATAAAGTACCGGAGCATCTCTCGTTGACCTGAACCCAACGTGGTCTCGGTTCCCCTTTTGAAGACACACGCTGTTAATACAGTAGGTCGTGTTTATTCGAGAACATTGAGAGACGCACAAGCTAATGAATGATTCATGCCACGTGCACGAGATTTCAAACGACGGCCTCACTTTAATAAATGGATGTTTGTTTATTGCAAAAGGTTACTTTAGATTGAATGTCGTGTATATTGCAATTGGGTTAGTTATGGATGGAAACCATTGGATATTATCTTTCCACCCAGTAAACAAACGTGTATCAACTTCATGAATGTATTGGGTTTTTATCTCTGGAGCCACAGGGAGGGAAGACCTTGCTGCTGGGAACACGGAAGCATGTTGGCTGAAATGAACTATTGGCTGAGGATGCAATGAAGAACATGAAACCTGACATTTAGATCCATAGGAGCCCTTAAAGATAATATCCCGACGTGGCCCGACACAAACATGTGCTGTAACACTGGCATGAAATATACCATATTTCCAATTTGAGATAAAGTCTCTTGGAAAAGTAAGCAGTGCATTAATGCAAAAGTTAATACCATCTGAATTCAGATGGTCTGTCCGTCTACACACGCACGCAGACACGCACACACGCGCACACACACACGCACACGCACACACACAGAGGGTGTTAAGAGAGAGAGGGGGAGGGTGAGAGGGAGAGGGAGGGTGACTGAGAGAGAGAGAGGGAGAGAGAGGGTGACTGAGAGAGAGAGAGAGAGAGAGAGAGAGAGAGAGAGAGAGAGAGAGAGAGAGAGAGAGAGAGAGAGAGAGAGAGAGAGAGAGAGAGAGGAGGGAGAGGGAGAGAGAGGGTGACTGAGAGAGAGAGGGGGGAGGGAGATAGGGGGAGAGTGGGGGGGAGAAAGGGAGGGAGGGAGAGAGGGAAAGAGAGGGTGACAGAGAGGGGGAGGGAGAGACAGTGGGAGAAGAAGAGAGATACAGAGGATTAAGAAAGAGAGAAGAAAGAGAGGGGGAGAGAGAGATAGAGAGAGAGAGGGGAGAGAGAGAGGGCAACTGAGAGAGGGGGGAGGGAGAGAAAGGGAGGGAGAGAGAGGGGAGAGAGAGGGAGAGAGAGAGAGAGAGAGAGAGAGAGAGAGAGAGAGAGAGAGAGAGAGAGAGAGAGAGAGAGAGAGACACAAAACACAAAAAAAAATTAACAGGAGTGGTTCTTGTATAGTAAATAGATGGATATAGCAAGTTAGCATAAGGACACATAGTATAACTGTAGATTGTATAGTATAGCATTGTATAGTAGTGTACACATAAGACCCAGTGCCTCATCCGTAGCTAATATTGTATTGCACTATCGCATGTCTTACCATACTTTTTGTAAAATGTATGTACATTATACCTGTTATGTCTTATTCTTATTACTTGTATTATTGCACAATCGCTGCGGGCATGACCCCCCCGCATTTCACTGTATGCTTGTATGCCGTGACAAATAAAACTCTTGACTTGACTTGACTTGAGAGAGAAAGAGAGAGAGACCTTGGCCGTGCAGGAGGAAGGCTTGTGGGATTGTATAAAGCATGAGTTTCATGTAGTCAACCTAATCACTCCCATTAGCCTCCTATTTAACGGACAGGCTAGATAAGGAGTGGAATCAATTCATATTGTGCATTTGACGGTCCCGAGTCCGTGCACCATGAGAGCACAGCCTCCCCGCTGCTCAGGGCCACGCGCATCACTGAGAGAGAAACGGAAACTGACACTTTGTTAAAATCACTCCGACTCAGAGCAGCACGGGCGACGCCAATCTTGTTCCGCCGACTTTTCCAAAGGCAAAGAAAAAAAAGTCTAAAATGGGCACTTCCTTAACTCATTCTGCGCCAAACACGAGATGTCTCATGTTTCAAATGCAAGCGTTGAGCGCCATTTGCGTTTCCCATTCTAAACACTCGCGCGGACCTGCCTGTGTCTCCCTGGCACCGCTGCCTACGTTATAATTGCAATGACGATCGAATCCTGACAGGTGGCAGTATCGCCTTTTGAACTGGGTCTCTCAGTTGTCTTTCAGTGCCTTGCTACCTCCGGCTGCAGGAATCCCCTCCCCCTCAAAGTGAAGCAGCACACAGCCATCTGTCGCCGATTTGCTCGCCTGAAACCTATTGTTTTCTGTAATATAGCCAAGTTCAAGTTTCAAGTTTCTTTATTAGTTGTCATATAGAAATACAGAATACTTGTATATGAAATGCTTCTTTCTGTTTTTCTCCTGAGAGTGTGCTATATAAAAGGATAAGTATAAAAAGTATAATATAAGTATAGAATAGAAAGTCAAGTACGTAAACAAGTGTAGACAAAACTAAAATGTTCAATATACATATATACAATATACAGTGCAGAGTAGAGAAAGGTAACTGAGTTCCCATATACAGTACAATGCAGGAATGTGATGAGGTACAACTTAGCTTGTGGTGCCACCTTGTGGTGGTGAGGTGCAATGAGGTATGAGTTGAGTTGTGCAAATCTCAACTCAAAAATATACAAATATACCAATATACCAATAAATATAAAGGACTCAGAATACAGCCTATGTTGAGGGTGATGGATGAGGAGGTGCAGTTGCCTGCTCTCACCACCTGGGGTCTACCCGTCAGGAAGTCCAAGAGCCACTGGCAGAGGTCATAGTTCAAGCCCAGGTCCCTGAGCTTGGCTATGAGTTTGGAGGGAACTATGGTATTGAATGCTGAGCTGTAGTCGATGAACAGCATTCTCACATAGTTCCCCTGCCTCTTGTCCAGGTGTGATGCTGCTGTGTGCAGCACATGGGCTATGGCGTCCTCCGTGGATCTGTTGGGGCGATATGCAAATTGCAGGGGGTCCAGGTTGATGGGGAGGGAGGAACAGATGTAGCCCTTCACTAGCTTCTCAAAGCACTTCATGGCTATGGAGGTGAGAGCTACAGGGCGGTAGTCGTTGAGGCAAGCGGGCGTGGATTTTTTGGGTACAGAGATAATGGTGGACTTCTTCAGACAGGTGGGGATGACAGCCTGTTCTAAGGACAGGTTAAATATGTCAGTGAATACCAGGGCCAATTGGTCGGCACAGACTTTTAGGACGCGGCCGGGGATACCGTCCGGCCCTGCTGCCTTCCTGATTTTTATTTTTTGTGTTATCTTTTTCCTCCTTCTTTTTCCGTTTTTGTCTCCCCTCCCAATGTTAGTCATTATGCCAATTCCCAATCCCTCCTTCCTGGTCGTTGCGCACTCTACCCCCTACCGTCGGTCTGGGACTCCGAACTGTAGGAGTCGCTGTTTACAACGACCCGGACCCATCCACCGGCTTCCCTCCCGCTGACTCTGCCAATTGAGCCAGTATGGCGGCCGGCTAAGCCGGAGGCAACACTGACAGCTGGATTCGATACCAGTGTCTCTCGCGTTGGTGACAAGCGTCTAGTCCACTGCGCCACCCAGCCGCCCTGATATTCACTTTCTTAATACCTCATGTTCTGGTATCCTGAACACTGAGTCTCCATCGGCAGTGGCCCCCCCCTCCATTGCAGTGGTTTGTAGGCTGGTGGTGTTATTCACAGCCTCAAACCTCGCATAGAAGGTATTGAGATCATTTGCCAATGAGATGTCACTGTTCAGCTTGAGGGAGGTGCCTTTGTAATCTGTCATCGTTCTGAGGCCCTGCCACATACCTCTAGAGTCAAACTGAAGTTCAACCTTATCTCTGTAGCGCCGTTTTGCCTCTATTACTGTTCTCCTTACATTGTATCTCGCCGCCTTGTGTTCATTCATGTTGCCTGTCACAAGCCTGGCGTTATAGGCTGAGGTGCGTGCTTTTAGAGCCTCACAGACGGATTTGTCTACCCAGGGCTTTTGGTTTGGGTAAACTCTAATTGTGGTAGAGGGGATTGTTTCTTCTACCAAAGTACAAACAAATTCCAGCACTGTTTCAGTGTAGTCATTAATATTGTCTGTGTTGTCGCGGAACACATCCCAGTCTGCACATTCAAGTGCAGCCTGGAGTGTCTCCTCTGATTCCACAGTCCAACGCTTAACCTCTCGCGTTACTACAGGAACGCGTTTGAGACTTTGTTTATCCAGGGGTAAAAGAAAGATGGCGTCATGATCTGATTTGCCGAAAGCGCTAGCAGCTTGAGACTTGTACCCGTTCTTAAATTGCGAGTAGCAATGGTCTAAAATATTCCTGTCTCTGGTGAAATAAGTCACATGCTGATAGAAATTTTGTGACGAAACATCTATATATGGTATACTTTTGATTTGGAAATAATTTAGGTTTCAGGCGAGCAACCCGAACGATTTGCGCACTGGATTATTTTGAAACGGGGCTATGTTTAGCGTGGAATAGCGCACAAACGAAAGTATGTAGAAATGAACTGGTTTGTCCCTGTTGGACTATAAATAGTGCCTGTCAAATGAGCCATACTATTGTCTCCATAGCTATAATATAGAATATACGATGGGTCCGCAAACATTGTGAAAATGGTAAATAACGCTGGCGCCAGGGTGTAAAGATGGGAAAACAGTGTGGCAGTCAATGAGTTAACCTCTTAAGCCCTAGCCATATTTTCAGAGAATTTGCCTAAAAATACATACCTAAGTAAATGGAAGATTGCTCCACTTCTACAAAGTCCATTTGCATGTTCTTGGTATCTAGGGACATCTATGGAACTCAGGGAATATATTCACAGTGTCTTCCATTTACTTAGGTATGTACTTTTAGGTGAATCTTTGGAAGATATGGCTAGGTTAAATACATTCAATAGCAAATACTTCTCTACTTTTACTTCAGCAGAATTTGAATGGAGGACTTTTACCAGAGTACTATTTTATCTGGGTATTTCTACTTTTACTTAAGTAAAGGAACTGTGTACTTCTTCCACCACTGTATTTAAGTGTTCCTCCCAGGCATGACGGGTTGTCTTTCTTGGGGCCCTTTCAGCCAGGAACGTCTAGAGCTCAATTTCTTTCATCTGATTCCTCTATCTGAGAAGGGTACTCAGGCAGCCCCCCTCTGTTCCACCTGCATGCACACCCCTGCACTGCTCGCTAAGGCCTCATCCACTGGTACACTGGGATTCTTTAATCTGTTTTTTTCCCTCTTTTGTTTTAAAAAGACAATCACCACACAACAGTGTTTTAGAAAATCTCTCAGTCGTCACATGAAATTACCCTGGAGGGGAGGCTGCGAGGAGCTCTCCGTGGGCAAGGATTCAATAGTTTATTACCATTTCAATGAAACATTGATTGTTGTTTACCTGTGCACTCACCAAGACCAATTCCAATCATACACACCAACAATACAGTATAATACTTATCAGCATAGATGTGGAAAGAATACACAAAGTAAGCAAATCAACTAAATACGCATATAGATACATAATAAAGTGTCTGGTGCATTTACGAGTGTCTGGGGTATGTTTTTAGCATTTTTAAGAGGTGGCTAATTGCAGAGGAAATAGTGAAATATCCATATGTGTGGACATTAGTCATGACGCTAGCGCTTTCCATAAGCTCCGGTTTCATGCATCCACATGGAATACATCCATGCGTTTCTAAAAATCTTCACCCTGGCAGGAGTTTTCAAAAAGGTTCAACACAGTTTTTGTGTGGCACGGAAGATCAAACCGCATAGAAAAACCTCCAGTTTCAGAAATACTTGTGTACGTGTGGACAAGGCCTAAATCGCCTACTGTACAATCACTACAGTACCTTACATCTACAATGTGTATGATTTGCTCCAAAACATATCTTAATCTGGCCATACTAATGCACAGTCTACTGTGGGCAGGTTTCATTGACCACTTTGAGTTTCATTGACCAGTTTGGCAGCAGTGCAGAGATATTGCAGGCTTGTCCTTCTAACCACTTCGGAGAATTTTGTTGAAATGTTGTGTTGAGCTTCTCTATGTTGGAATATCTGTCCACTGCTGCCACAGTGGTCATTGTAACTCGCTCACAGTAGAGTCAGTATGACCATATTAAGATGTGTTTTGGTGCAAAGTTCAAACAAAAAAGATCTTACACACTTTGAATATAAATCTCCTATTCTTTGTGGATTTTGACAGCCATAATCAGCTGTCAAAACAGCATCCGGCAGTATGTTCCCTCATATTGTTACACCTTTGAATGTATACTTCACAATTCACAAGTGTACACTGAATCATCTCCATATTGCACAAAAGCCATCTCTTGTGAGCCACCCCCTGGTCGAAAGATAAGCCACAATGAAAGCATCCTTCCCAAGACCCTTACCGGTGAATACAACCTTTTGAAATGCCTTTCTTTTTTCCCCAGAAAATGAAAGTGTTATTATTATGTGTGCACGTAAGCGTGGAGAAAAAGTCTCTGTGCTATCTTCACACAATGACCAGACCGGCATTAGAAGAATTGAGTCCGGTGTTCAGTTCAGTCCATTACACTGCACGAAATATCCACCTTAGGAAGTATTTTAAGCTTACAATAAGTAAGCTCTGGGGAAAAAAACTTCTTTTTAGAAAACGAGTGAAAAAAAAGTCTGTGAATTGACTATATTCACACGGCGGCCACTTTGCTATTATGTCATGCTCAGGTTGGTATTCCTTTCCACCCTGTTCCCGGAACATGACATAAGAGCAAAATGGCCACCGTGTGAATAATGTGCCGTGTGAGATACTGTAATTTCACTTATCTCAAGACTTCCACCTTGAAGTGAGGCAGCTCAGTCCTGCTGTTTCAACATAATTGTTTTGTTTGGATTGGAGTCCTTGAAACATGATAATTTGCATACACGCAACAGACGGCATGCCAGCAAAGCCCTGCAGGACGATCAAAGACGCCGACCATCCCCACTGCAGACAGTCTCAACTGATGCCGTCTGGTAAACGGTACTGGAGTCTCAGGGCCCGGACCAGCAGGCTCATGAAGAAAATAACGACCTCACTACTACTATTCACTCACTGTATACGGAGTCACAATATTGTTATTATTGTGTTATAATTCACAGCTATGTTATCGTTGTTTCTGCTGATATTTTATGCTCTTTGTATTGAAGGGATGACATGACAATAAAGTATTGGACTCTTTTTATTTTCGGTAGTTTCAAGAAAACAAGACTCTGTATGAGATCCAAAAAACGTGTTAAGACACATTTATTTTTTGCTGTGTGGGATTCAGACAAGGTGCGACAGGCCTCCATTGTGGCACAACATGGACGGAGGCTGCAGGACAATGGTCCAGGTGAGGACGGTCCACGTCAGGGTCAAGACAATAATGACCCTCATTCCAGTCCCTCTCTGATAGAATCCCTAGGTCCTTATATACGGGTTTCTCGCTCGCTCGCAAAAAGGAATGCAATCCTGGTTCACAACGGGGGCAGACTACAATATTGAAACGGAGGGGTAGGGCTGGCGGACACTATGGGGTTGTGACTCCGATTAAAGAATCACAAAGAGGCGTGCTGCAGTTAATGTGGTTGTATTTGGGAATTTGCATGTGTGTGTGGTTGTCTACAAAGGAATACAATACAGTATACATTAGTAAACACAAAGGAATACAATACAGTATACATTAGTAAACACAGTAGTGACGTACATAAACATAATGCCATAAACATGTGGTCTATAGCTACAATAATATTCATTAGTAATATAGTGCAACTAGTAACTAAGACATTCACTTAACCAGAGTTATTATATATAACCTACATAGCCTATGCAGGGAATTACTCATGCAATGCATGTAAACAATATAGATAGGCGGACTGTAAACCAGGTGTAAAGATACATTCTATTCTAGAGGTAGTGAGTGAGTTATAGTTATATAGCCTAGGCTAGCTAACGTGCGGCTAAGCTAACCACGCAGCATATCACTAGCAGGCAGCCTAGGCTGGCTAACCTGCGGCTAAGCTAACGGCGCAGCATATTGAGAACAGAGAGAAACAACGTCAATAGGAATAGATCAATGTGAACATACTGTAAGGGTAGAGTAAGCTGAAGGAATGAATTAGGCAGGACTAAACATAAGTACTGTACTCACGTGTCATTTACGCACACGTTCCTCAAAGGGACAGATCTTACTACTGCCGCAGCCGCACCATCAGACAGCAGCACAGAGAACAGCTTGCGCACACGTTCGAAGGAGAAACTCTTAAAGGGCCAGTAACGTTATTAGAAGACTAGAGTGCAACACTAGCTGGGGCACATCACGCTGAACGATTACACTGGCATAAATCAATTACCCTTTCCTGTCAACAACAACATATTAAAGGGCTATTACAGAACAAAGTAGTCTTATTAACAGGGCTTTCCTACAATATATTTGCATTTCTTTTCATTTGTTAGCCATGCGAAACAATCGAT
>NC_140178.1:27357173-27419673 GCF_963971535.1 Notolepis coatsorum
GAGTCAGGTAGAGGTGCCGGGTAGAGGAGCTGAGTGGAGGAGCCAGGTAGAGGAGCCAGGTAGAGGAGCCAGGTAGAGGAGCTGAGTGGAGGAGTCAGGTAGAGGTGCCAGGTAGAGGTGCCAGGTAGAGGAGCCGGGTAGAGGAGCCAGGTAGAGGAGCCAGGTAGAGGAGCAGAGGAGCCAGGTAGAGGAGCCAGGTAGAGGAGCCAGGTAGAGGGGCTGAGTGGAGGAGCCAGGTAGAGGAGCTGAGCGGAGGAGCCAGGTAGAGGAGCCAGGTAGAGGAGCTGGGCGGAGGAGCCAGGTAGAGGAGCTGAGTGGAGGAGCCAGGTAGAGGAGCCAGGTAGAGGAGCGAGGTAGAGGAGCTGAGTGGAGGAGCCAGGTAGAGGAGCCAGGTAGAGGTGTCAGGTAGAGGAGCCAGGTAGAGGAGCCAGGTAGAGGAGCTGAGCAGAGGAGCCAGGTAGAGGAGCCAGGTAGAGGAGCTGAGCAGAGGAGCCAGGTAGAGGAGCCAGGTAGAGGAGCTGAGCGGAGGAGCCAGGTAGAGGAGCTGAGCGGAGGAGCCAGGTAGAGGAGCCAGGTAGAGGAGCCAGGTAGAGGAGCCAGGTAGAGGAGCCAGGTAGAGGAGCTGAGTGGAGGAGCCAGGTAGAGGAGCCAGGTAGAGGAGCTGAGTGGAGGAGCCAGGTAGAGGAGCCAGGTAGAGGGGCCAGGTAGAGTAGCTGAGTGGAGTAGCCTGGTAGAGGGGCCAGGTAGAGGAGCCAGGCAGAGGAGCCAGGTAGAGGAGCCAGGTAGAGGAGCCAGGTAGAGGAGCCAGGTAGAGGTGTCAGGTAGAGGAGCCAGGTAGAGGAGCCTGGTAGAGGGGCCAGGTAGAGGAGCCAGGCAGAGGAGCCAGGTAGAGGAGCCAGGTAGAGGAGCGAGGTAGAGGAGCCAGGTAGAGGAGCCAGGTAGAGGAGCCAGGTAGAGGAGCCAGGTAGAGGTGTCAGGTAGAGGAGCCAGGTAGAGGAGCCAGGTAGAGGAGCCAGGTAGAGGTGTCAGGTAGAGGAGCCAGGTAGAGGAGCCTGGTAGAGGGGCCAGGTAGAGGAGCCAGGTAGAGGAGCCAGGTAGAGGTGTCAGGTAGAGGAGCCAGGTAGAGGAGCCAGGTAGAGGAGCCAGGTAGAGGAGCCAGGTAGAGGTGTCAGGTAGAGGAGCCAGGTAGAGGAGCCAGGTAGAGGAGCCAGGTAGAGGAGCCAGGTAGAGGAGCCGGGCAGAGGAGCCAGGTAGAGGAGCCGGGTAGAGGAGCCAGGTAGAGGAGCCAGGTAGAGGAGCTGGGCAGAGGAGCCAGGTAGAGGAGCCAGGTAGAGGAGTCAGGTAGAGGAGCCGGGTAGAGGAGCCAGGTAGAGGAGCCAGGTAGAGGAGCCAGGTAGAGGAGTCAGGTAGAGGAGCCGGGTAGAGGAGCCAGGTAGAGGAGCCAGGTAGAGGAGCTGAGCGGAGGAGCCAGGTAGAGGAGCTGAGCGGAGGAGCCAGGTAGAGGAGCCAGGTAGAGGAGCTGAGTGGAGGAGCCAGGTAGAGGAGCCGGGTAGAGGAGCTGAGCGGAGGAGCCAGGTAGAGGAGCTGAGCGGAGGAGCCAGGTAGAGGAGCCAGGTAGAGGAGCTGAGTGGAGGAGCCAGGTAGAGGAGCCAGGTAGAGGAGCCAGGTAGAGGAGCTGAGTGGAGGAGCCAGGTAGAGGAGCCAGGTAGAGGAGCCAGGTAGAGGAGCCAGGTAGAGGAGCCAGGTAGAGGAGCTGAGTGGAGGAGCCAGGTAGAGGAGCCAGGTAGAGGAGCCAGGTAGAGGAGCTGAGTGGAGGAGCCAGGTAGAGGAGCCTGGTAGAGGAGCCAGGTAGAGGAGCCGGGTAGAGGAGCCAGGTAGAGGAGCCAGGTAGAGTAGCTGAATGGAGTAGCCTGGTAGAGGAGCCAGGTAGAGGAGCTGAGTGGAGGAGCCAGGTAGAGGAGCCTGGTAGAGGAGCCAGGTAGAGGAGCCAGGTAGAGGAGCCAGGTAGAGGAGCCTGGTAGAGGAGCCAGGTAGAGGAGCCAGGTAGAGGAGCCAGGTAGAGGAGCCAGGTAGAGGAGCCAGGTAGAGTAGCTGAATGGAGTAGCCTGGTAGAGGAGCCAGGTAGAGGAGCCAGGCAGAGGAGCCAGGTAGAGGAGCCAGGTAGAGGAGCCAGGTAGAGGAGCCAGGTAGAGGAGCCAGGTAGAGGAGCCAGGTAGAGGAGCCGGGCAGAGGAGCCAGGTAGAGGAGCCAGGTAGAGGAGCCAGGTAGAGGAGCCGAGCAGATGAGTCAGGTAGAGGTGTCAGGTAGAGGAGCCAGGTAGAGGAGCCAGGTAGAGGAGCTAGGTAGAGGAGTCAGGTAGAGGAGCCAGGTAGAGGAGCCAGGTAGAGGAGCCAGGTAGAGGAGCCAGGTAGAGGAGCCAGGTAGAGGTGCCAGGTAGAGGAGCGAGGTAGAGGAGCCAGGTAGAGGTGTCAGGTAGAGGAGCCAGGTAGAGGAGCCAGGTAGAGGAGCCAGGTAGAGGTGCCAGGTAGAGGAGCGAGGTAGAGGAGCCAGGTAGAGGTGTCAGGTAGAGGAGCCGGGCAGAGGAGCCAGGTAGAGGAGCCGGGCAGAGGAGCCAGGTAGAGGAGCCAGGTAGAGGAGCCGAGCAGATGAGTCAGGTAGAGGTGTCAGGTAGAGGAGCCAGGTAGAGGAGCCAGGTAGAGGAGCCAGGTAGAGGAGCCAGGTAGAGGAGCCAGGTAGAGGAGCCAGGTAGAGGAGCCGGGCAGAGGAGCCAGGTAGAGGTGTCAGGTAGAGGAGCCGGGCAGAGGAGCCAGGTAGAGGAGCCGGGCAGAGGAGCCAGGTAGAGGAGCCAGGTAGAGGAGCCGAGCAGATGAGTCAGGTAGAGGTGTCAGGTAGAGGAGCCAGGTAGAGGAGCCAGGTAGAGGTGTCAGGTAGAGGAGCCAGGTAGAGGAGCCAGGTAGAGGAGCTAGGTAGAGGAGCCAGGTAGAGGAGCCAGGTAGAGGAGCCAGGTAGAGGAGCCAGGTAGAGGAGCCAGGTAGAGGAGCCAGGTAGAGGAGCCAGGTAGAGGAGCGAGGTAGAGGAGCCAGGTAGAGGAGCCAGGTAGAGGAGCGAGGTAGAGGAGCCAGGTAGAGGAGCCAGGTAGAGGAGCGAGGTAGAGGAGCCAGGTAGAGGAGCCAGGTAGAGGAGCAAGGTAGAGGTGTCAAGTAGAGCGGGGTAAATAACACTCAGGACCAAGGCTAATGTTTGTCCACAACAGATCGCGGGATGATGTTAAGCTAAACGCACAAAGGAGAAATCGTTTAACCTGCGCACGTCCTGCACGGCTTTCTGTGTCGTTTCCAGCTCATTTAGGGGAGAAAGGGGCGTCTGGACCGCAGTGGACCGTTTGGATGTTTTTAACTGAACAGCATTATCCCCAAAATAATAACGCTGTCAGAGGCTCTGAAAGGCTCGTAAATCAGAGTTGATGCGTGATTGGTTTGGTAGATTTCATGCGTATGAATACTTGAGAATCGAATATCTGTGGGACAAACAGGCCACTCTATTGACCATATTCACACAGTGGCTCTTATGTTGTGCTCAGGTTGGGATTCTTTCCCACCCTGTTCCCACCTACAGGGTGGAAAGGCATCCCAACCTGAGCGTGACATATGGGCAAAATGGCCACCGTGTGAATATGGTAAATGGACATGGATTTATATAGCGCTTTTATCCAAAACGCTTTACAACTTATGCCTCACATTCACCCATTCACCGTCGGTGGAGGCAACCGTACATGGTGCCAACCTGCTCATTGGGAGCAGTTAGGGCTTAAGTGCTCAAGGACACTTCAACACGCTGCAGAGAGAAGCGGGAATCAAACCGGGAACCTTCTGACGACCTCCTAAGCTACCATCGCCCCATATGGTCGACAGAGCTACAAGCACCCCCGCTCTGTAAATCAGCAGTCAGACACCACGTCTCAACCGATGCCAAAACCACTCCTGTCGTTTGGGATCCTCCCAAAGTATTTAATGTGCGGCAGCTTGTTGGCCTTACGTCAAATAAATCTGCGGTGGCACACAGTCCATAAATCGCCACATCGGCACGGACCATCCATCACGGAGACGGGAGATGGACAGGCAGGGCCAATCCACACGACACTCTTCATCTCCATTCAATGATATCCTCTATAAATCACTCTCCTCCACCAGCTCCCTACCCTCACTCCACACACATCCTACATGAAGCCTCACTCCACACACACATCCTACAGGAACCCTCACTCCACACATCTTACATGAACCTTCACTCCACACACACATCCTACAGGAACCCTCACTCCACACACATCCTACAGGAACCCTCACTCCACACACACATCCTACATGAACCCTCACTCCACACACATCCTACATGAACCCTCACTCCACACACACATCCTACATGAACCCTCACTCCACACACATCCTACATGAACCCTCACTCCACACACATCCTACATGAACACTCACTCCACACACATCCTACATGAACCCTCACTCCACACACACATCCTACATGAACCCTCACTCCACACACATCCTACATGAACCCTCACTCCACACACACATCCTACATGAAGCCTCACTCCACACACACATCCTACAGGAACCCTCACTCCACACACACATCCTACATGAACCCTCACTCCACACACATCCTACATGAACCCTCACTCCACACACACATCCTACAGGAACCCTCACTCCACACACATCCTACATGAACCCTCACTCCACACACACATCCTACAGGAACCCTCACTCCACACACACATCCTACAGGAACCCTCACTCCACACACATCCTACATGAACCCTCACTCCACACACACATCCTACAGGAACCCTCACTCCACACACATCCTACATGAACCCTCACTCCACACACACATCCTACATGAACCCTCACTCCACACACACATTCTACATGAAGCCTCACTCCACACACACATTCTACATGAAGCCTCACTCCACACACATCCTACAGGAACCCTCACTCCACACACACATCCTACATGAACCCTCACTCCACACACACATCCTACAGGAACCCTCACTCCACACACACATCCTACATGAACCCTCACTCCACACACACATCCTACAGGAACCCTCACTCCACACACACATCCTACATGAACCCTCACTCCACACACACATCCTACAGGAACCCTCACTCCACACACACATCCTACAGGAACCCTCACTCCACACATCCTACAGGAACCCTCACTCCACACACACATCCTACATGAACCCTCACTCCACACACACATCCTACATGAACCCTCACTCCACACACACATCCTACAGGAACCCTCACTCCACACACACACATCCTACATGAACCCTCACTCCACACACACATCCTACATGAACCCTCACTCCACACACACATCCTACAGGAACCCTCACTCCACACACACACATCCTACATGAACCCTCACTCCACACACATCCTACATGAACCCTCACTCCACACACACATCCTACAGGAACCCTCACTCCACACACACATCCTACATGAACCCTCACTCCACACACATCCTACAGGAACCCTCACTCCACACACACATCCTACAGGAAGCCTCACTCCACACACATCCTACAGGAACCCTCACTCCACACACACATCCTACATGAACCCTCACTCCACACACACATCCTACATGAACCCTCACTCCACACACACATCCTACATGAACCCTCACTCCACACACACATCCTACATGAACCCGCAATTCACACAGGTATATAATAATTGTATAATAATAATAATTGTATCTTACCTCATCTTATATTTTATATTTAATTGTATCCTACTACTACTACTACTACTACTACTACTACTACTACTACTACTACTACTACTACTACTACTACTACTACTACTACTACTACTACTACTACTACTACTACTACTACTACTACTACTACTACTACTACTACTATACTACTACTACTACTACTACTACTTATTGTTACCATTATTGTATTCATTGTTGTTTCTTAATTGTGCCCTGTTGAGTCTGAGCTCGAAACACCAAAATGTCATTACCTGCAATGCCCCTGTATTATGGGTAACGGTACACAAAAACCACGGTACGGTACGTACCTCGGTTTTGAAGTCAAGGTTCGGTACGGTTTTCGGTACAGTGGGGGAAAGTTTGGCTTTCCATGTTCCACTCAGGGGTGATGTAGTGTGCAGTACCTATTTGTACTTGTAGGGCTGTCAACGAATATTCTATATTGAAATGAATAATCGACTTGTAAAAAAAATATAATAATATTAATAATTATATTAGATTGTGAAAAAAACAGCCCCCGGTGGGCGGTCGTTAGTGGTTAACATACCGCTATATTCGTTCGGTACACTACGCAGCCGTACGGTACGGTACACACTGAAACCTGTTCGGTTCGGTACGGATACATGTACCTTTACACCCCTACCCTGTATTGTTGTGTATTTGACAATAAAGAACTTGAACTTTGTGTGTGTGTGTGTGTGTGTGTGTGTGTGTGTGTGTGTGTGTGTGTGTGTGTGTGTGTGTGTGTGTGTGTGTGTGTGTGTGTGTGTGTGTGTGTGTGTGTGTGTGTGTGTGTGTGTGTGTGTGTGTGTGTGTGTGTGTGTTAGAAGTTAGAATTATCCTCCCCTTCCGAGACTAAGGTTACAGTAGGGTAAGGGTTTAATATTAGGGTCAGTTACCGAAGGAACATACGTCTATGTATAATGTCCCCATATTTCACATAAACATAAATGTATGTATAGCGTTATTTCACTCAATTAATTTTAATATTAATGAGAACATCACCGGGGGCTTTGCTAGGCTGCCTGTTAGTGTTGACCCTGATCTCAGATCTGTGAAGCTGTCGCTACTGTCCCACTACGCTGCTCCCAGAGAGAATTAAATAAAACGCACCATTAGATTTGAGGTCACAGCTACTGTGCTCAGCGGTTGTTTGTCTTGGAAAACAGTGGGTTTTTTCTATTAAGTGGATAAACCGTTCTGGTTGGAAAACTCCCCGACGTCCTCCCAAATATACCATTGCTTATGTGTCATTAGCCTAGAGCAGAAGGGTCGCTTTATGAAAACCATTATTATGAACAGCGCAGAACCGAGAACATTTTATCTATGGACACCGTGAATCAACTTGGCTGCACAGACGCCGTGAAGTGAAATCACTTAACTTAAAAGAGGATATTTAAAAGGTGCGGTTGGTTTACCTCCTCTTTGGACAGAGTCGTTTAGACGTTTGACACAGTCCTTAGATGAAAGCAGGAGAAGAAATGGACTCTAGAAGACCCAAAGCCTGACCCGTCCAGCGTGGAGTTATGAGATAGACTGTATATAACTTGTTTGTACAGCGCTGTAGCCGCAGGGGGCGGGCGTGCGGTCGGCTTGGTGGTGACGTAAAGCACGTCTGTTAATAAAAGCCCCGACAGGAGGGCGGGCAGAGCAGAGAGCCCATTGACAGCCGGCTGTTCAACAAAGACATATAGGATGAAAAGGCTGACAGGACCTCAGCTTTGAAGTGACAGTTATAGCTACCCTCGAGCTGCTGGAGCAAAGCACCTGCTGCCGGACAGTCAAGATAGGGTTGTTGGAGGGCGGCTGATTGGCGCAGTGGGCAAGGCGTTGCTACCGGCTGGCCGGTCGTTCATACTAACACAATTGGCAAGTGTTAGAGGGCGGGAAAGCCGGTGGGTGGGGATTGGACGGTGTGGACAGCGACTCCTACAGGTCGGTTTGGTGACGCCGGTGCGGCGGAAGCAGGAAGTAGCGGGGGCAGCGTGAGCCTCCCAAGCGTTACTCCTCGCCACTGAGAGTTTGAGCTGCTGCGGTGAAAAGATGCGATGGGCTGCCTCCGGAGCTGCCTACCGGAGGGGACACGTGATGCAAGGCTTCTGTCCTCACTACAGCCGACCAGTGGGAGGCATAGTCTAGCAACGTTCAAGACAGGGGAGGGAAGAATTGGATAATACGAAATTGGGATGGGAGAAAAAGTGGATACAAAAAAAAAAGATAGGGTTGTTGGTTATGATTCCTTCAAGAAGATATAAGAAATATATACATATGTTGTTCTTTGTCAAGGTTTACTAATGGAACTGCTAGTATACCAAGAATACCAACACCAAGAAGGTCTTATGGTGGGGATTTAAGAAATAATAATAATAATGAATGAATTAACCCTCTTGGCGCCATCTAGATCCCTGTTCAGCCTGTTGCCAGGCGATCTCCTCCCATTCGGGCAGTTTAGGGCGGAGGGACACAATTTTTGCATGGGCTTGTCCCTATGCCATATGTGGTAAATCGAAGGTAGTATCACTCCGCAAGTCATCACAGGAAGTATATAAAACCCCCCTGAACAATTTTCCTGTCTTCTGCCGAAATCCCCAGAGCCAGCGGTCATGCAACAAAACCCTCCCCAGCAAATCAGGTCCTGCGCGCAGTTTGAAACTACAGTGTAAGTACTGTTTATAGGCAATTGTTGGCCATATTATAGCATTTGTTCATTTTACGGCAGTCTATAGTGTTTGTGAGAGGTTTCTCCAGAGATTTTGGTAATATTTTCCACTCAAAAAGGTTATTTCTAAAAGTACAGATGTGAAGTAAGGAAAACACCCAGGGAACATGCCTTAGTGTGTGGGTCACGCTGCGCGGCACGCCCACGCTCGTGCCCGAGGGACAACGTATTTATTTAGCGAATGCAATGTTTTCAAATAGCCACATTGCTGTATTTAGTTTATTCATTACTGGGTCATATTCTATAATATTTTCATTTTATCAACCCAGAATTGATGATGAGTGTGTCCGAGGCCTAGCTGGCTAACAACAAGCCAAGACCCAGACGTGCTGGCCACCCCCCGCCCCATGGAAGATGCTTGTAGGGAGGCAGAGGGCATACAAGGCTCTAGGAAGAGAACAGGGTAAGTTTGAATTAAATGAATAATATGTAATATGTAAAAAAAGAAATTGTTTCATTAATTAATTCATAACCTTTGAACAATAGATGCTATTTCTAATCTGTCAGCTGTTCTATATTGCCAACAAGATTGTCTACATTCCATACACTCTAATATTTCTCCTACGAAGTAAGGAAAGTGCTTGAAAATAAAATAAATTAT
Source organism: Notolepis coatsorum (assembly GCF_963971535.1). Taxonomy (NCBI): domain Eukaryota; kingdom Metazoa; phylum Chordata; class Actinopteri; order Aulopiformes; family Paralepididae; genus Notolepis; species Notolepis coatsorum. The sequence goes on from NC_140178.1 coordinate 27,366,320, forward strand.
CTTCAAGTTAAATTTCAACAAGTTCAAGTGCAACATATGAAGAATAATAACAATAATAATGATGATAATCATACACATATTTTATATCATTGGAAAGCCTATAGTTGATAGCTTCAGAATGGTACCAAATATGAGGTACTTTGAAATACCCAGTAACTAATAATCTATCACAAACCGATGCAAGTTCATGTTCAGGGATTTTCTAAATGAGCCTGCAGGAGTAGGAAGGCTAATTGCATTTATATAGCGCTTTTCTAGAGACTCAAAGCGCTTTACAATGTACAGTAGGGTGGACATTGCCTCCTCCACCACCACTGGTAGCACCCAACCTTGGGCTATGCAGGCTCAATGGCTACCATACACTGGCACCCGGCACACATCACACTACACAATGGCTGAACGGCGGCGCTCAGGAGACAGGGATTGATATCAGTCAATTAAGGGGAAGGGATGATTAGGTGGCCTTGATGTCAGAGACCTGATTGGGAATTTGGCCAGGAACGTCGGGGAACCCCCTACTCTTTACGAAGGGCGTCCTGGGTTCTTTAACGACCGAATTCAGTCAGGACCTCGGTTTAGCGTCTCATCCGAAGGACGGAAAGAAAAGGAAAAAGAACTTTCTTTGCAAATTTTACAACTATATCCAATAAAGCTTTAAGTTCAATGTATAATTAAAAATAGAACTTACCTTGCAGACACCTAAAGTTGATATGATCAAATTGCATGCACACACACCTTGACACAGTGTCTGGCAAGCCCCTCACAGTTGGCCTGTAAATGCAAGGCACCCCCCCCCCCCCCCCCTTTTTCCACCTTAGTCATCTAAATGAGTCACGACGGCTTCGTGCTCAGAGAGAACAAACCACCACATCCCAAGCCTGCTTTCAAAACCCCTCCGCCAGTGGTTTCTAATGGCGACGTATTTGGGGCACGAAGCCACCTGCTGACAGCCGCATTGGCGAGAGAGAGAAGATTTAAGACTCTCGCCGCTGTGCGTCCAATGACTGCAGTATGACTATCAGCGAAGCCGCCGCGCGGCCTGGATGTGTGAAGTGTGGGAGTTTTCTTATCAGGCGGGAGCAGAAAGCAGGTTGTGTGGCTATTTTCCGGCAGGAAGCGCGCCTCCACCCAGCGGGGAATACGTACTGTAGGAGATAGGAGCGTCCAGATCGCCCTGCCAGGACATCTTCCTATCGTCTACTGAGTGCTGCGCTGCAAGAAACACAAGAACAGCCACTTGTTCACTTTAAAGCTTAATAGCAACTCTGCTAATTAAAAGCTCTTATCAGCGAGTAGGGAAATCTGATACAATGTACAACATGTGTGAAAGCATGTAAAACGAATTCCAATCAGGTCCGCGACACGACGGCGCTTAAAACCGCCGCGTGTTGTCGTGTTCGGCCCTCTGTCTCCGCTTCATTTTTATCATTATCAGGGGCGTGCACAGACAATTTGGGGGGAAGGGGCTCAAGCTACAAAAAGGGCACTTAACCCACCAACACCCAGTGTTGATATTTGACCATAGATGTGGATGGGCATTTGGGGCAAAAGGGCAGGGGCTCAAGCCCCCCGTCGGCCCTATCTGTGCACGCCACTGATCATTATTGTTCTTCTCCTTCAAGAACACAGTCCCGTACGCAGCGGCCTGGCGTGAAGGAAAGGCGAGCGTGACAGGACAGCGTGGTGCTTGAGCGATGATGCCGCTTGATCGACACGCAGCCATTGTCGATGGAACCGCGTGAGTCAGTCGGAGACGGAGCACGGCAGAGAGGACAATGCACTGACGTTCACTGGTGAACAATGTCAATGAAGACGTCGGATTCTAGCCTTTCATATTTTCAATCAGTCCTTCGCGATGGCGTAATCCTTTTTTACTGCGAATTACTTCAGACACAATCTCCCCCCCCCCCCCCCCCCCCCCCCGACTTCCGACACGGGTATATGAGTCAGTGAAAGAGACCCAGAGAGGTTCCGTCTTTGAGATGAGAACCACATTGTGAGTCATGACACGCGGTGCCCGAAGCTCGTATAGCCACGGGGTCCCGCCAGACCAGCGGACGATAGAGAGAGAGGGGGGGGGGGGGGGGGGGGGACTGTACCGTTCAAGTGGCCTCGCCCCAGGGTCACGAACCCGGAGGAGATGAAGTTCTGCATGTCCGGTCCTCCTCCACTGCGGAAGTTGTCTTTTCCGTAGTGCCCTGTTCAGGAGAGAGAGACATCGTCAAATCAAATCAAATGTATTTGTAAAGCCCGCGATCACAAGTTCACAAGTCAAAAAGAAACATCACAATAAATCATAAACAAAAAGAAACACCATGAAATCCAAAATAAATGTAAAATAAATAAATGCAACACTCCCAGACATACCCCAGCGAAGGTAAGGAATAACTCACTAAAAACCTAACAATAGGAAAAAAGCACCACAGGCGACGTGGAGGAGAGAAACCTTAGAAGGGCCGTTCAAGGGCGGATCCCCCTTCTTGGATGGACCGTGTTGCTATGGATGATCGATGGGTGGAGAATAAAACAGGCGAAATAGTTGGTATGTATGTACATATATGTGTAATAACACACAAATATGTACATGCAATAGCACATGGGGTACATAAGACATTTTTTGAAAGATTTAAATAGAATAGAGCTAAGAACAACAAAAGAGAAAGCATAGGGAAACGAGCGCTAGTATGATAATAGGATAAAGGCTAATGACAAACCGCACGTTAATGAGAGCTGCGACGAGGCGCTTCAGACACACGGATCAGCAGCTCCGTGACCACAGTTCATTGAAGGTGGGGGGGGGCGAAGCTGCTTTCTTGAAATCTCTTTCTATTCAGGGACAAATTGAATGGACCCCGACGCCACCGCGACCCGACTAAGAAGATCGACCGGCCATGTTCATGAGTGACGTGACACTGAATTAATTCATCAAATTTTTCTCAGACTGAAAGTGTTCCAGGGGTCTTATTGGCTTAATCTCTGTTTCGCCACGGCGGCCCACCGTCAGGAATACTAAGGAGTACCTGTGTTCTCGCTCTCTAATTCGCTCAGTCACCTCATGAATGGACAGTGAATGAAAGGGGACAGAGATGGTATCGCAAACAGTTTATACTGTATAATTAACACTCTAGGATTCAACTCGTATTCCGGAATTCCAGTGCCACTGTGAGCCGTGGGGCTCAGCGAAGCCTTTCATGTCTCATTTCCCAAACCGGAACAAAGCTGCCCTTTTCGTCAAAAGCTTTTCTCTTTCTCTATGGTGAGTTAAATATTACAACTTTAATTGGACGGCAAAATGTGGAGGTTCTTGACCCTGTCAGTGGGGGAGCTTTATGGGCCTGTGTGCTGTGTGTGTGTGTGTGCTGTGTGTGTGTGTGTGTGTGTGTGTGTGTGTGTGTGTGTGTGTGTGTGTGTGTGTGTGTGTGTGTGTGTGTGTGTGTGTGTGTGTGTGTGTGTGTGTGTGTGTGTGTGTGTGTGTGTGTGTGTGTGTGTGTGTGTGTGTGTGTGTGTGTGTGTGTGTGTGTGTGTGTGTGTGTGTGTGTGTGTGTGTGTGTGTGTGTGTGTGTGCCTGCCTTTGATACACTTGAGTTTCCTTATTTTTTTCCTCCTTAGAAAAGACATCGCCCGTTTCCAGGACTATAAGAGATGTTCTCAGTAAAGATTATATCACATGCTCTGTCCCTTCAAGTTTAGTGGATGTTCTCACAGGAAGGATTATATCACATGCTCTATTGCATGTACTGTGTACCACCCTGAGTTGGCTGTGTGTGTGTGTGTGTGTGTGTGTGTGTGTGTGTGTGTGTGTGTGTGTGTGTGTGTGTGTGTGTGTGTGTGTGTGTGTGTGTGTGTGTGTGTGTGTGTGTGTGTGTGTGTGTGTGTGTGTGTGTGTGTGTGTCTGTGTGTGTGTGTGTGTGTGTGCGTGTGTGTGTGTGTGTGTGTGTGTGTGTGCGTGTGTGTGTGTGTGTGTGTGTGTGTGTGTGTGTGTGTGTGTGTGTCTGTGTCATGTAATCCTGCTGTGTGTCTGTTGCTGTTGCCTCCTCCCCAACCCCAGACATCTTTCTGTTGTTGCCTCCTCCCCAACCCCAGACATCGCTCTGCTGTTGCCTCCTCCCCAACCCCAGACATCTTTCTGTTGTTGCCTCCTCCCCAACCCCAGACATCTTTCTGTTGTTGCCTCCTCCCCAACCCCAGACATCTTTCTGTTGTTGCCTCCTCCCCAACCCCAGACATCTTTCTGTTGTTGCCTCCTCCCCAACCCCAGACATCGCTCTGCTGTTGCCTCCTCCCCAACCCCAGACATCTTTCTGCTGTTGCCTCCTCCCCAACCCCAGACATCTTTCTGCTGTTGCCTCCTCTCCAACCCCAGACATCTACAGTATCTGCTGTTGCCTCCTCCCCAACCCCAGACATCGCTCTGCTGTTGCCTCCTCTCCAACCCCAGACATCGCTCTGCTGTTGCCTCCTCCCCAACCCCAGACATCTTTCTGTTGTTGCCTCCTCCCCAACCCCAGACATCTTTCTGCTGTTGCCTCCTCCCCAACCCCAGACATCTTTCTGCTGTTGCCTCCTCCCCAACCCCAGACATCTTTCTGTTGTTGCCTCCTCCCCAACCCCAGACATCTTTCTGTTGTTGCCTCCTCCCCAACCCCAGACACCTTTCTGCTGTTGCCTCCTCCCCAACCCCAGACATCTTTCTGCTGTTGCCTCCTCCCCAACCCCAGACATCTTTCTGTTGTTGCCTCCTCCCCAACCCCAGACATCTTTCTGTTGTTGCCTCCTCCCCAACCCCAGACATCGCTCTGCTGTTGCCTCCTCTCCAACCCCAGACATCTTTCTGCTGTTGCCTCCTCCCCAACCCCAGACATCGCTCTGCTGTTGCCTCCTCTCCAACCCCAGACATCACTCTGTTGTTGCCTCCTCCCCAACCCCAGACATCGCTCTGCTGTTGCCTCCTCCCCAACCCCAGACATCGCTCTGCTGTTGCCTCCTCCCCAACCCCAGACATCTTTCTGTTGTTGCCTCCTCTCCAACCCCAGACATCTTTCTGTTGTTGCCTCCTCCCCAACCCCAGACATCTTTCTGTTGTTGCCTCCTCCCCAACCCAGACATCTTTCTGTTGTTGCCTCCTCCCCAACCCCAGACATCTTTCTGTTGTTGCCTCCTCCCCAACACCAGACATCTTTCTGGAATTCCCTGGCGTTAAAAGATCAGCAGGTAATGCAATTTGTTCCGGGCCACGGCCGCCTCTACCCGAGACCAATCCTGCAATTGAGAGTGCAAGAGGTGCACAATGGAACGAGTCAAGCTGCCTGCCAGCGCTCTGACAACTTCCATTCGCGCTGTCAATCACTATACCGAAGTGTCCAACACAAAGTAAAGGTCGGCAGTGCAGAGGGAAAGTAGTGCATCTCAATGCCTCCGTCCCGAGGAGGGAGGAGAAGGAGGCGAAGCCCTTCGTACGGTGGCGCAGGGCTATCAACGCGCTCTCTCTCCTCCGCCTTCCTCGTAGTCCCTGCCTATACAGTAAGATGCCGACCCGTCTCCAAGGAGCCACTTCAAAGTCAATGACTTCAGTCCGAGTCAGACGTTTTGGGCCATGGAAGCCGAGATTGAACAGCATTTAAAATTATCATAATGAGAAGTAACACCTGGGATCGTTAATAATAATAATAATAATAATAATAATAATAATAATAATAATAATAATAATAATAATAATAATAATAATAATAATAATAATAATAATAATAATAATAATAATAATAATAATAATAATAATAATAATAATAATAATAATAATAATAATAATAATAATAATAATAATAATAATAATAATAATAATAATAATAATAATAATAATAATAATAATAATAATAATAATAATAATAATAATAATAATAATAATAATAATAATAATAATAATAATAATAATAATAATAATAGATTGGATTTTAAGAGAAAAGCGCCTTTCTCAGACTCAAGGACACTGTACAAGGAAAGGATGGAAAAATAAAAATGTTAAAGAAAAAATAAAAGATAAAAAAAAATAAAAAATTATGAATATCTGTGTATAGTAACAACAGGAAAAAACAAATAAGATAAAAGAGATAAAGAAGGAAGCAAGGTGCTGTCCAATTGGGTGAAGTAGTTGAAATTAACAAACAAAACAAACAAACGACAAAACAAAACAACGGAATCTGTGGCTTAAAAGAGTCAGGGGGGTGGGCTACTTGGGAGCGGGGCTGTGTTGCGTGAAGGCAAGTGTGAACAGGTGGGTTTTTAGGTTGGTTTTGAAGAGGTTAATGGTGTCAGAGCCTCGGATGAGGGGGGAGAGGGAGTCCCACAGTCTGGGGGCAGCTACAGCGAAAGCTCGGTCTCCCAGTGTGGAACGCCTGGTGCGGGGGATGGTGAGGAGGTCGGAGTTGGAGGAGCGGAGGCCTCGTGCTGGAGTGTAGGGGTGGAGTAGGTTAGCATTACACTGACGATTGACACGAAACTGGGCTCTATGGCTTGTTATGGCCACGGAAGGTGGAGCCCGTGTATGCATTCGGTAGCGTCTGTGTGGATGTGGCAATATGGGGCCGATCGGCCTGGGATTTGGCGCAGGCGATTACAGAGCCACGGGGATGAGCGTGTGGGAATATGTTTCACATCTGGCAACGGGAAGTATTTTGGGGGAATTAATTTCCAGCATTCTCACTTGACTTTCATGCAGTCCTTCGTGTAGTTGTTTTTACTGCAAGGTGCTGTAGATATTTTAAAAGAAAAAAAGAGATAAATAAATATACTGTCTAAATATACTGTCTTCACTATTCTCTCAACAACCGAGCAACTGCGCTAATTGTACGTCATAATAAACTAGTGTTTCAGTGACTCCATTTAGTTATTTATATATACATTTATATATATATATATTGTATCCTTTATTTAATCAGGGTAATCACATTGATATGTCCACTGCTTTTTCAAGTGGGCAATGGGCCCTTCACATAGAACAACATTAAAACTACGTATGTCTTAATATTTCAATGAAAAAAGACAATATTAAAAATATGAGCACACCATGGCAAGAACACATGCTTCCCAAATTCAGTTCTGACAGTGGGAACATGATATGAGATATAATTTTGGGATCTCAGATTGTAATGTTCACCTCTTGGTTGAATGAGTAAAGTGCATATGTAAAGTTGGTAGCTGCCCCAGGATGGCTTGGTATACAAACAAATACCAATGTATTAGGGATGCTCGATATTGGCTTTTTTACCGATACCGATATACCGATATTGTCCAACTCTTAATTTCCGATACCGATATCAACCGATATCAACCGATACCGATATATGCAGGGTTTCCCCCCCCCCAAAAACGGAATAATTTCAGGTAATTAACATTACATATCTCTTGTTAACACAACATTATGCATACTTTTGACAATAAATAAAATCTGAATTTGTTCTTGCTTGCTTGCCTGGGTAAATAAAGGTTATAGAAATGTAAAAAAAAGAAGAAAAAAAAAGGTATTTTTTTGAAAACCGATACCGATATTTTCCGATATCACATTTTAATGCCGATATCGGCCGATAATATCGGACATCCCTACAATGTATGTCTTCTTATGGCCAGGGATGACTGACAATTCATACAATACACAGTGATGTGTGGGGGATGAGCTGTTAGTTACAAATCATAAAGCAGCATGCTCTATTGTGTCTGATGGATTTCACCATTGAAATCAGCGTTAATTGTACATCATAAGGTTTTGAGAAATCCTAACTTTTGGTTTGGCACAGTGATGTCATTTCAGTAAAAGAGTAAAATCCAAGGTATGGCAAGGATGGAGGGTGGGGGGGGGGTGTTGAACGGGGGGTTTTCTCTGTGGATTTTTTTGTCAAATCAGTTGTGCAATAGTCACTTTTGGTGAGTTGTTTCTATACAATTCACTTCTATGACATTTAGGTATGACAGGACTACAAAAGCATTTAGTATAGAAATGTGTCAACAGACTAAAGCAGGGAACCACAATATTGTTCATACAAATTATGCTGAGCAGAATGTAATATCATAACTGGCAGAATGTAATATCATAACTGTCTATTATTTTTCTTGCAATTGAGCCAATTTTCCTTTTTTCTTTTGATGTGTGTTCAACAGAATGTAGTATCAAAAACACGTTCACAAAAAGTATGGGTTACTGAATGCTGAACTGCACTGTTATAATCACTAAGCCATTTTAAGACCTTACCTGTGTCCCTGTATCACTTGTCTCTGCTGCCCTTTGACAAAAAAACATTTCTGTATGTCCATTTTAAAAATAAATTCTGGTGGCATATTTGAGTTAGTCACCTAGTAAAAGTCACCTAGTAAAAGTGAGATAATTGACAATATCAACACATGCTAGGGCTGTACCGAATAGTTCGAAGCTTCGTTCATAATGTTGACATTCAAATTCTAAATCAACATTTTTATTAAATGTATTATTATTATTTTTTTTTTCTTCTATATTAATTTGCCAAGGTATGGCGAGTGCCATACCTTGCCATACCAAAACGACGCCCCTGGTTGGGCAGTCCAGAGTTTTGGTTTCCAATTGTGGACTACCTCACATAAACGCTAGCTCCTGAAAAGGCCACAAGAGACGACATAAAACGTATGTGTACATGACATACGTCCTTCATTCATTGGGGGTGGGGGGGGTATGTATTACCGAGGACATACTGTATGTGCTCCAATGAGCACCCATTCTAGTTTGCCTTGCTTTCCATGTCAAGCCCAGAGGATAAACTGTGAAGTGGGTACTGAGACACTCTGACTATAATTATGTCCTAGGCCATGTCCACACGAATCCAGATCTTTTGCAAAACGCACATTTTCTTCCACGTTTCGAAAACGCATTTTAAAGTGAAGATTTCCCAAAATATCGGTTCAGTGGATCCGTGTAGCCACTGTAAACGCATAGTCTAGATAAACGATGAAGCCACAGCTCACTACGCATGCTCAGACTGTTGTTCTATGGCAATAGGCGCCCGTAGCCTTGAAGTGCATGCAGGTAATAAGATGGACAGCGCCTGGTGCTGAAATGACCAGAAATAGCATGTACAGTTTCTTCGCCCTCGAATGTATATATTTTCTTTTATTGATCTCTGCCTCTTAAGCAGTACTGTATATTTGTATATCTTGTATATCATAAATGTCTGGATGTAACAGTACTGTATATATCTACTCCAGTGCAGACAGATTCAGCCATCAGACGCTGCTTGCGTGTAATAGGGATGTATCTGTTATTTAGTTAGGCCTACTGGACATTTTCGTTGACATAAGTCGATTTTTCGTTTTTGTTTATTTATTAAGTTAACCCTTTCTCTGCCACGCTTATATCCATCCTTGTAGCCAGTCTGCCAGCTCTATTTGTCTATGGAGATGTTCACCTACTTTGCAGGGCTATAACTTTTTAAATTGTATTGCTAAATTGACATTACTATGGCCCATTCAACATCGATTAGCTATCGTTCAGGATGTAGGAACATTTTACTTTTTCATTCACACATTCATACAAAAATACGGTCTAGAGTATAAATATGTTTTTATCGTTTTCTGCAGTATTTCATAGAACGTGAGTTATAGCCATAAATGCATATATTAGATCATCAAATGCAATTTGATACCGATTGACACCAGATAAAAAATGTCAACTGTACAAGGTCCCAGACGTTATGACTCATCATGCGCGGTTGACCGGAGGGGGGGAGGGGGGTCGTTCATAAGTCCGTGGCCGACGTTAAATCATTCATGTAGTATGGGTGATATATAGATCAGAGCAGTTTGTATCGAAAATGGTAAACAAACAGGCTGAAACTCACCCAAGTCTCCTCGTAGCGTTGGGTGATGAGCGTGGAGCAAAAAGATTGCTATTATGGGATGTTGATCTATGCGATCCATTTCCAGGTTGTATAATACAATATATACGTCCAAATAATGTTGTTTATTTAGTTATGGCAACGGATCGCTATCCAGTGTGTCAAGGTGGAGTCCCGCGAGCGATAGCGAGTGGCCGGACAGAATAGGGAGACACACCGGTGTCACAATTATCGACATCCGGTTGCAACTCGCCGATCGGCCACCAGGTGGCGGTATTGACGCGTTGGAAAGTTGAGCGGAGATCTACAGCACCAGTCAAGGATCCGTGGGTGAAATATGAATACCATGACAGAAATTTGAAATATTGATCTCAAAGACGCTGTAAAACGTCATTGGCAGATTACGCATGGCGAGGAATGACGTGGTAACACGTCATTGGCGAGAAAAGGTATAAACCGTGTTTCGAACGTTTTTGAGGTTGTTAAATACACGCTTTTGATTTCTTTAAGTGGCGAGTGATGTTTTTTTCATTGTCTGCTTATTTCTCGAGAGATACAATGTCAATGTTGATACCTTGAGATCACAATATCGCGATTCCGAAACAAAATAAGGCGAGTCCTTATCACAAACTGTTGCAAAGATATTTAATGTTTTGCTAAACATGTCTAGTTTTGCGCCCAGGCTTCAGTTAAAAGCCAAATTGCATTCTAAATGTATTTAATAGACGCCAGACGGAAGAGGTCTGCACCTGATTGCGCTCTGATGTTGCGGATAGTTGAGGATGTTGGCATCACGCGTGAGTGGTCCCAGGATGACCTAATAATAACTTAACATTATTAGTTGAATAGTTACTGTACAGGAATTACAGGAATCATTTGAATATGTGAGTTACGTGAATATAGCTTGCCCGTGGACACAGACATTCATACGCATTAACAGCTCCGTCTTTTAATACACACTTATATCATACAGTAATGTTAAATAAGATATTGAAAGATGAAGGATGAAGTTACAAATGAAAAGGGGCAAAAGCACTTACTCTTTGACAATTCTACAGCACACAATGGGTTTTAAAGTGATGTCAAATCGGAGCAAAAAAATGCTGAATCCGCTTCAAGAAGACTCACTACAGCGGCTAGGTGGTGCAGTGGGCAAGGCACTCACCGCCAATGCTGGAGACGCTGGGTTCGAGCCCAGCTCTCCACATTATTTTCAGTTTGGCCGGTCGTCCGTACTAATACAATTGGCAGTATTAGAGGGTGGGAAAACTGATGGGTGGGGATCGGACGTTGTGGACAGCGACTCCTACAGGTCGGTTGGTGCGCCTGTGCAGTAGAATCAGGAAGCGACGGGGGCGGCGTCCCTCCAAAGCGCAGACCCCTGACGCTGAAAGATCGCGCTGCGCAGGTGAAAAGATGTGACGGCTGCTACCTCGAGTACCAGAGGGGACTCGTGCAATGTGTGGCTTCATCCACATTACAGCCGGCTTGTGGGAGGCATGAAACAGCGTTCGAGACAGGGGAGGGTAGAATTGGATGATCCGAAATTGGGATGGGAGAAAAATAGAAAATGGGAGAAAAAAGCGGGTAAAAAAATAAAGAAGACTCACTACATTAGGTATAATAATTACAACAATTGCATTGTTACTGTTCACATGTGTGGTGCCGTCACAGTCATATAAAGGATACAGTTTGAATGAGCTATAGAGAAACACATCGTTTCTCAATCGTCCTGTCAGCTTGGTACCGCTATGGTATTTGAGACGTATCGCTTATCGCCACCTACTGGCCCGGCATGCTTGTTGGAGCAATTTATACGCGTTTATGTATTTGCGTCTGGATGGAGTTTTGTTTTTGTTTACGCTGCTGTGTGGATGAGGATATTTTTTTAAACGGAGCCTGAAAATATCCGTTTTGCAAAAGATCCAGATACGTGTGGACATGGCCTTAGTGAATATGAAGAACTCCAAGCAACAAATTCAGATGTTGCCTCTCATCCAATTATTTCACTGGATGAAAAGGAGGATTTAGGTTATCTGGAACGGCATTACATTCACATTTCAGTCACTTGTCCAACAGCGTGGCTACATGGGTAGAGCTCCGGTCAAGGCCGCTGTTGGAAAGTGGTGTTGTCATCCAGCAGGGAGCACTCTGTCCTCTGGACTTGGCAGTAACAATGGCCCTGTTATGGTGACAGGGACACCATACAGTTGCGAGTGCCGTCCTTCGGATGAGACGTTAAACCGAGGTCCCGAATGAATTTGGTCGTTAAAGAGCCCATGGCGCCTATCGCAAAGAGCAGGGGGCTCCCGACATTCCTGGCCAAGTTCCCAATCAGGTCTCTGACATCAAGGCCACCTAATCATCCCTTCCCCTTAATTGGCCAATATCAAGCCCTGTCTCCTGAGCCTTTCAGCCATTGTGTAGTGTGATGTGTGCCTGGTGCCATTGTATGGCAGCCATTGAGCCTGCATAGCCCATGGTTCGGTGCTACACAGTGGTGGTGAATGAGGCAATTTCCACCCTACATTGTAAAGCGATTTGAGTGTCTAGAAAAGTGCAATAAAAATGCAATATTCATTCATTAATTTAGCTGACATGCTCACCCAATGCGACTGGGAATTGTGTACGCCAATTGTGGCACTGTAATATCTATGTAGATGATACGATACTGTAACTGTGTCAGAGTAGAGATGATTCATAACCTTGCCAAGATCCAAGGACGGCGCCCGGGGGCTGAATTCAGGTATTCTGAGATGCTGACTGTGATACAAACTGCCATCTCCCATATGGGAACATGAGCCTACAGTGTATCTACTGTTAACAAAAGATTACTGTGTATTTTTAGATAATGACCATTATAGATAGTAACAATTGTAACCATTTCTTTGCAATTATTTTGTCATTTATGTATTATTGTTCATTATAAATAAATGTTGTGTTTCATGACACCATACATGTAATGAACATGAAGAGTGTCACGAAATCTTCGATCTACAAGTGAACAAGGAACCAGCCTATATGAGCGTCACGACACAGAACGTATCACTTTATGCAACACGATTACATGGTGAATTTCTAAATACATTTTTATGTGTAATTTACCCATAGATTACTTGCTTGATATCAATATACTTTTAACGACACTCTTGGGAAAAGGTAAGTAGTCTTTCAAAGTTCAAACATCTTAAGCGGGAAACCATATGAAACATGTTTCTTTTAACCCTTTCACTACCACACTACCAAAGGGTTAACCCTTTCACTGTGACAATACAGAGGGTTAACCCTTTCACAACCACACTCCATAAGGTTAACCCTTTCACTACCACACTACATACGGTTAACCATTTCACTACCACACTACAGAAGGTTAAAACCCGTTCACAACCATACCCTTTCACTACCACACTACAGGTGGTTAAACTTTCACTACCACACTACAGGTGGTTAAACTTTCACTACCACACTACAGAAGGTTAACCCTTTCACAACCACACTACCCTTTCACTACCACACTACAGGTGGTTAAACTTTCACTACCACACTACAGAAGGTTAACCCTTTCACAACCACACTACCCTTTCACTATCACACTACAGACGGTTAACCTTTCACTACCACACTAAAGAAGGTTAACCCTTTCACAACCACACTACAGAAGGTTAACCCTTTCACTACCACACTACATAATGTTAACCCTTTCACAACCACACTACAGAAGGTTAACCATTTCACTACCAGTTAACCGTCTGTAGTCTGGTAGTGAAAGGTTAACCTTCTGTAGTGTGGTAGTGAAAGGGTTAAACTGACAATGTGAATACCGTATGATGAGCTGTCAACTACAGTCATTTGGATGGCAACTTCCCCCAACAACCAGTTTATCTTTTGGTCAATTTGAGAATGTTTTTATCGTGGGAAAGTTATTGCAGAGATTGATTGAAATTGATTGATTGAAAATTGTATTAACAGATTGCAGAATGGGTACAATACAGTACAGCTCAATACACACAATTGATAAGGGGATGCAGACCAGAGAAAGACTTTCGTCATTTTCAACATTTATGACATACAAGATATACAAATATACAGTACTGTTTATTTACAGAGTTTCTAAAAGAGAATATATCCATTTGAGTGGGAGGAAACTGTACATTTGGGGGGGTTGGATGGGTGGGGGTTGTGGGGGTGGGGTTTGGACATTTACCAGGGCCAGTTTCGAATTGCGGCCTCCCGTAGGTGCTTTTTTAGAGCGGTTTTGAAGGTGGGTAGGGATTCACATTATTTTACGGCTGTGGGTAGGGCATTCCACATTGTTGTGGCATAATTGCGAAACGTGTTTAGTCCCTTGTTTGAGTTGAATCTGGGTTGGACATGATTTGTTGAGCTCCCTCTGGTGTTGTGGTCGTGGTATTCACTGACCTTTGGGAAGTATTTCAACATGTACATTGGTACCTTAGTGGTGTAGTGTATCTTGTAGACCAGGCCCATTGCAAGTTGCTGTCGTTACTCTGTCGTCTATTCTAAGCCATCCTAGGTTGTCAAAATGGGCAGAGGAGTAGAAAGGACCCAATTTATGCTATGTGAACCTCTTACGAGGAAAGGCCAACGCGACATCAGTCATGACGCGGGAATAGACCGCAGAATATAGGTCACCACATTTAAACGGAATAAAAACATGTGAGGCAGACCGTCATTATTTACAGTACTTCACGGGGGAAGATTAGATTCATTACAGGGGACAACACGAATCCCCAGAAAAGAAGTAGCTTCCGCTTTGGGAAGCATTCATCCATAACATTGTGCCCTTTCACTAAAAACACTTTTGTATGTATTAGGGCTGACCTCGACTAAGGATTTGTATAGTCGACTTTGATTGGCCAAATAAAATAAAATAAAATAAAATAAAATAAAATAAAATAAATTCAAATATATATATTTTAGTTTATCATTCCATTTGGGCTGTGGGGGGTGCTTAATGTCTGAAGGAGTCGACTGAAGGCCTCTTGTCCTCTGCAAAAGCATGCAATTGGTCCACTGATGGATACATCTTGATATTTGTCTAGTCTAGTGTGTTCATTAGATGGGTGAAATTCTCTTTCAGTGCCTCTGTGCCTCTTTTTCTTAGGCAGTTAGCCTCTCTGTTATGCGCGCCATTAGCGTTAGCCACACTTCTAGGCCTCTTTGCTTTTGGAAAGAATGATAAAAAATAATAATAATAATAATAATTATTAGAATATTTTTTTAATTTATAAATTTTTTGATTAAGAGGTTGACAGTTGACTACGGCTCCTTTCGATCGATTAATCGACAATTCGACTAATCAAGGTCAGCCCTAGTATGTATAGATGAGTAGACATTAACACATTCTGCGCCAGACCCGAGATATCCCGGGTTAACTCGCTGGGCGCCAGACCCGAGATATCTATAGCTATGGCTCAGGGGTAGAGCGGGGCGTCCAATGATCGAAGCGTTGGTTCGAATCCCGCTCAAGCCCATGTCCATCCCATTGCTGTTGTGTCCTTGGGCAAGACACTTAACCTACTTCCCTCGTATGAATGTGTATGCATGTGAATGAATGTTGGTGGTGGTCGGAAGGGCCGTAGGCGATGATTATTCGCCACGCTCAGGCATTATTTGCCTCAGGGCAGCTCTGGCTGCAATTGTAGCTTACCACCACCGGTATGACTGTGTATGAACGAATAATGGACTCTGTGAAGCGCTCTGAGTCAGAGAAGAACGCTATATAAATCCAATCCATTATTATTATTATTTATTTATCTCTGGTTTTGGTAGTTTTTTCTTTTATTTGATATTTTTATTCATTATTCATCCACTGACCTCGGTGTTGCCATAGGAACGGATTTTGAGATCGCCAAAGTGCAATACCGGCCGCATCCTGCTAGATGGCAGTGTCGCCCACCCTTTGAAATCTTATACCTCACCCTGTGTTACACTTAAATCCCTCCGGGCACTAAATTTAGACGGAGCCGAGTACATCGCTTCATCCGACCACTTCGAAACGCATCTGGCAAATCTCGCAGTCCCCTCATTGATTAAAGCGATACTAGCACCCTCTGGTGCATTAAACGATGGCGCAGAACTATTTTGATTCAGAACTATTTTATCATGGCTGTTAAATTGGCTGTTTTCAAGGAATTCCAGGCCTTGCATTTTTTTTAAAGAAATCAAGCACTTTAAGCACTTCAAGGACCTTGTGCGAACCCTGTGAGTAAAGGTACAGTAGATTCACACAACAGCATGTTGCTCCAAGACGTGTCCTGTGCGAACAAATGTCTCAACTTCACTTGAAGACTAAGGGAGGTCGAAAAGGTGTTTTCACAATAATTGCTAATTTGAACTGATGTACCTTTGGTAATGATGATATGTAATGACTACTTGTAAGTAGAACCAGCCTAACCAGGGACAGAGGTTGCAAATTAGCCTCAGCTAGAAATCCAACATGCATGTCTATCTTGTTATTGTAACCAGCTACAATTTACATTTACATTTAGTCATTTAGCTGACGCTTTTATCCAACGCGACTTACAAGTTCTGTACGACAAGCCATCAGGAAGGGCACAATTAACTCTATCAGCTGAGCAACAATGTTCATCAAAGTGTTGAGTGCTACAGTGTAGGTTAGTTTATTAGGACAAGTGCATGACAGTACGGTTAGTTATGGTTAGATGTATTTTTATTTTATTTTTTTTAGATAATGGTTGAAGAAGTGCGTTTTTGGTCAACGGCGAAAGATTGGACGTTTTTCGGCTGTCCTAACTGGGGTGGGTAGTTCATTCCACCATTGTGGGGCAAGGACTGAGAATAGGCGACTTCTCTTTGATGACCCTCCCGGAGCTTGGATAGGAGTAGGTCTGAGGCGGCCAGAAGATGCAGAGCGTAGGGGTCTTGAGGGTGTGTAGTTAGAGACCATTGACCGGAGGTAAGCGGGAGCGGTTCCCTTTGCTGCACGGTATGCTAGGTCGAGGGCCTTGAAGCGGATTCGTGCAGCAATGGGGAGCCTGTGCAGGTCCCTAAGAAGTGGGGTGACATGGGCCGACTTCGGTAGGTTTGAACAATGTGGAGCAACACACTGTCATGTCAATCAATTCCATTTTAACTCATTGACTGCCACACTGTTTTCCCATCTTTACTCCCTGGTGCCAGTGTTATTGACCATTTTCACGATGTTCGCGGACCCATCGTATATTCTATATTATAGCTATGGAGACAATAGTATGGAAACAGTTCATTTCTACATCCCTTAGTTTGTGCGCTATACCACGGTAAACATCGCCCGTTTCTAAATAATCTAAAATAATACTAATACAAATAATAGTAAACACATGACCTTGTTTCTTCACAAAGCCGGGGGGGGGGTTGTTTTCCAATGCTGCGATCATACAAACACAGGATGGGGGTTCGGTAAAATAGACATAAAATAGACATTACCTTTGTCAAAAGGTACACTACCATATGTTTCTTCACAAAATCCTCGGGGGGGGGGGGGGTCATTTTCCGACGCTGTGATCATACAAACGCATGTTTTATGATGGAGTTTCGGCAAAGTAGACATAAAATAGACGTTACCGTTGTCAAAAGGTACACTACCATATGTTTCTTCACAAAATCATCGGGGGGGGGGGGGCAATTTTTTCCGATGCTGCGATCATACAAACGCATGTTTTATGATGGAGTTTCGGTAAAGTAGACGTAAAATAGATGTTACTTTATTTTAGAGGTACTCCATTTTTCACTTTGAGTCCAAGTGTCTTGAATCAGAACAGGACCAAATACATATAACGTTAGGAAACGCAACTTATCGTCCATAATCATCATCCATATAATCCATTTAGTCTTTTTCATAATATCCAATAGTTTGCTCTAGGCGATCGCCATTGTCGTCCTGCTCACTCACAGCTGCTCGCAACCTACTAGTAGAGTGAGTGCCTAGTTGTTTGGGGACTGGGGCCACCCACACTAAGCTGGCCCATATGCATGTTCATGAGGTAGGCAATACTGCCACCTGGCGGGATTCAATCGCCATTGCAATTTCAAGGTCTCATACGAGTCACAAAGGTACGTGCGAGTGTTTAGAATGGGAAAATCGAAAAAAAAAGGAAAAATGATCTAAACGGTCAACGGTTGGATTTGAAACCCGAGAAATCTCAGGTTTGGCGCAGAAAGGGTTAAGAGCGAACAGTTCTAGTGGTTAGCGCTTACAATCTAATCACACAAACTGGACACTGTACAGTAGCAGAAGTGTCTTTTATTCCTGTAGTCTGGGTGACAAAAGCGGCTCACCCCCCCCCCCCCCCCCCCCCCATGGTGCGACAAGACACGTAAGAACTCTCCTCTGACACAATCCCTGTATGGGGGGGGTCCTACTTTGACACAAGAGTGAAACATAACTCCGTTGTATCTGGGACACCATACTAGGGCACTTAGCGAGCAAGCTGATCCCCGGAGCAGGGATCTGGAGACGGGATAAAAGTAGGAGGAACGGCGTTCGTGAGACGGAATTATCTCTGGACAAAAGCGCTGCAGTCTTCCGCAGGAGATGGTAATTTGCATCAATTTTTTTTGCCAATGCTGAGTAGGCTTAGGGGCCCCTATGGCACGAGGGGAAGGAGGAACTCAGCCGAGGCCACTGTGTTTAATTTGCTATATGTTTCCTCTTAAGACAGCCAAGACCGCTCAGTCCATCTATTTCCGTGAGAGTCAATCAAAGGCTGTCGTGATGATGATGAAGACGGTGGCTCCCTTGGCGACGTGGTGGTTTTTAATCATCCACAGAAAACAACAACATTGGATCCAATGTTGTCCATTGGGCAAGATGATTTCATATCAAATCCCCCCCCACCCACTATACACAGACTTGGCTGACAGAAGGAGCACCAACATCAACACAATTTACCACAGAGCGGAAAGTTTAGTCTCACAAAAAGATTGCTGATTTGTTAGCTTACGTGCTAATGTGATTGCGTTTTACCATTATAATAGTTAGAATTGTAGCTAGCGTACATAGCGTGCAAAGATCAATAACTTGCTATTGACTGTTTGTACTAGTAATGTTAATGCTAGTAGAATAGACACAACGTGAGGTAATCATCATCCATTTTAAACCGGTTATTACCTAATGCTAACGTTAGTAGAATAGACACGAGAGGTAACGTTAACGTTAGTAGAATAGACACGAGAGCTAACGATAACGTTAGTAGAATAGACACAAGAGGTAACGTTAACGCTATTAGAATAAACACGAGAGGTAACGTTAGCAGAATAGACACAACGAGAGTCTGGTTAATGTTGTTATTGATTGATTGATTGATTGATTGAAAACTGTGTTTACTCTGGCTTGCTCCAAACCCTCAGAGACAAATGGAGTACTACCTGCAGTGGAAAACGAACGAAGTACCAGGTACCTAAAGCGAGTAGAGTAAAGCAGAGTATAGTCGAGTAGGTACTATGCAATGGAAAAGAGGCATAAGACTCCCTATAGATGTAGCACTGAACGGCACAGGAAGTCCTTCATTCCGACAGCCACCAGACTTCATAATGCATCAATGTGCCTCACTGCATCACTGAGGACAGGGTGACAGTACTACCTTCCTCTGGACTTTTACAAATTTACAAATTTACACTTACTGTATATGTCTGTATATTTTTACTGTATATTTTATATTAGAATGTGACATAGGAAATGTATATCCCGGACCGTATTTTATTCTTAGGCTTATTTTATTCTTATTCGTGACTTTTGTTTTTGTCTATCCAAATGTCTACTGTTTACTGTGAGCGATTTGTAGTGCCAAATTTCCCTCTGGATGAATAAAGTATTTCTATTCTATTCTATTCTATTCTATTTTATTCTATTCTATTCTATTCTATTCTATTCTATTCTATTCTATTCTATATATATCGAATCTACACTGGTGACTGATATTCGCTACATCCTTGAGCAAGGCACTGAAACTGCTACAGGGGCGCTGCACTGCAGGTGACCCTGCGTCCTGACCTCTCTGATGAAATCCATATGTGTGGGGGACTGCGTGTGTGTGTGTGTGTGTGTGTGTGTGTGTGTGTGTGTGTGTGTGTGTGTGTGTGTGTGTGTGTGTGTGTGTGTGTGTGTGTGTGTGTGTGTGTGTGTGTGTGTGTGTGTGTGTGTGTGTGTGTGTGTGTGTGTGTGTGTGTGTGTGTGTGTGTGTGTGTGTGTGTGTGTGTAACTAGGAGGGATAGACAACAAGACAAATTTCAATTGCCTTGTGTACATTGACAATACAGTGATAAAGTAATCTTCTAAATGACGTAGTGCAATGGAAGACTTTTACCGTCTTCTACCAGTGTACTATTCAGTTCTGACAGGGTATTTATAATTTCACTCCATGATGGAATGGCGTAGCGGGTATGCATACCATGAACAGGAGTGTAGTGGTTCTTGGAGGTTCTGACCGGTGTTTCATCTTCTTGGGGCGAACCGTCGATTTCTGCCATGTCGTCGTGCTCGTACTGCGATCCTGGGTTAGATCCTCCTTGTTGCTTCAAAATGTCTGCAAGGGCTCTGAGGGGGGGGGGGGTGGAGACACACAACAGATGAAGACTGTTAACCCTTTCACTACCACACTACAAAGGGTTAACGCTTTCCCCATCACACTACAAAGGGTTAACGCTTTCCCCGTCACACTACAGCAGGTCAACCCTTTCACTACCACACTACAAAGGGTTAACACTCTCACTACCACACTACAGAAGGTTAACCTTTCACCGTCTGTAGTGTGGTAGTGAAAGGGTTAACCTTCTATAGTGTGGTAGTGGGGGAACAAATTAAGTATAATAATAAATAATGCTTTCCAATCACCAAAATGGATTGTTTTCATCACCCCTCACATGGCTCACCTAATTTATTTAACTTCAATTTGAATCTGACATGGTGGAAATGGCAACAGCACCCCCGCTGTGGTCCAATAGGAGAAGGGCACCATGTACAGGTGGGCCATAGTGTACAAGTCAGGCTTTGACAAAAATAACAAAACCCATTTCTCACAAGTTCGCGCTTCGACGATCAATGTCACGAATGAGAGGAGAGGCTTTAGTTCCGGTTAAAACCCTGAGTAAATATTTCAAAATATCTCACGACATATTCGTTAATTTAAAGGGAGGATGAAATCCAGCGATGACCTGTTCTCGAGCTTGAAGGTTGAACAGAATCTACGAACAGGTCCCATTTTATATTTGGCCTTTTTGAGAAAAGATCAAAACCCACACTCTCTCAGGATCCACGTTAACGGAAGTTATCAATCGTCTTTCATAACCCTTTCAGGTGGACTTTATCTATATTTATCTATTTCTCTCTGAATTCTATCGTATTAGGGGGTGGTAAACTGATGGGTGGGGATCGGGCGTTGTGGACAGCGACTCCTACAGGTCGGTTGGTGCGCCTGCGCAGTAGAAACACGGAAGTTATCAATCGTCTTTCATAACCCTTTCAGGTGGACTTTATCTATATTTATCTATTTCTCTCTGAATTCTATCGTGGAACCCTAGAACTCTCTAGCTCTCGATGCCCGGCGTCCATTGTTGCATCATCGTTTGAGCGTTTCATCGATATCCCACCTCACAGGTGGGATCGTAATCTGGCACAACCTTAAAATTTACCACGGCAACTTGTCAATGTCACCGCGCGGAACCGCTCCTCTGTAAATCTGTGTGTGAATTTGGAAGATGTACAGTGTATTAATAGCGTTTCTCTTAAAGGATGAGCAGCACACTTTAACCATATCTTTTTTCAAAGACAGAGGCGACCTCATTTTGATTCGCCCCAGTTGGCTGTGTGACTTGTGCAGCAGAAGAGGGGCTACAGTGCTTATTATGGTATGGGCAGGTCCACACTGTGGGGGGATAATGGGGTTTTTCAGAGTCAAGTCCTAAAGTACTACATGTTAACTAAGTTACCCATGTTGTTCCATTAGAGATTATATTGAATATTGGATGACAATGTATTGTCATCATATGGCACAAGTACAGTACAACGGAAATAAGTTTGGCATCTAACCAGGGTGCAAATGTGACAGTAAAGTGCAATAGTAATATACAATGTACAGGTGATAAAACGGGGTATAAAATATATAAATGGGCGGCTACGTGGCGTAGTGGGCAAGGCGCTCGCCACGAAATCTGGAGACGCTGGGCTTGCCTGTTCGAGCCCAGCGCTCCACATTTGCTTTCAGTTTAGCTGGTCGTCCGTACTAATACACATTGGCCGTATTAGGGGGTGGTAAACTGATGGGTGGGGATCGGGCGTTGTGGACAGCGACTCCTACAGGTCGGTTGGTGCGCCTGCGCAGTAGAATCAGGAAGTGTCGGGGGCAGCGTGAGCCTCCCACGCGTTACTCCTCGCCACTGAGAGATCGAGCTGCGCAGGTGAAAAGATGCGACTGCTGTTACCTCAAGTACCGGAGGGGACTTGTGCTATGTATGACTTAGTCCACATTGCAGCCGGCTTGTGGGAGGCAAGAAACAGCGTTCGTAACAGGGGAGGGTTGAATTGGATGTTACGATGGGGAGAAAAATATATAGAAAAATGGGAGAAAAAGTGGATCAAAAAAAATATATATAAATGAGTGCTAATCAGATGTATGTACAGAGTTGTAATATTAATATGTACAGTGATACAGGTATAAAGACAGTATGGTAGTAGTCATACTGGCCAGCAGTGTAAGTAGGTAAGGGATATGTACAGATATATACTAACTACAGATAATGGATGAATGAAAGACAATAATTGCTATCACACAGAAAGTATTAGCAAAAAGTGAATATGAAATGCTGTGTCTCTTTGAAACAAATTAATTGCCAGCAGAAGATGGAAGAGCTGTATGCTCATCATATGTCACACAGTATGATAGTCTATATACCAACTCCCTGCTTTTTCAAACCATACACTTTATCTCACCGTCATCTTTAATATACGTTGTTTTCAGTTCTGTGATCTAGGCCCTGTTCTCGCCACAGATCCTGAATAAATTACATCCAGGGTTTGATCTGGAGAAGGGTGGTCAATACTGCCCACTCAAATCACTGGCTTCAGCTTCCACTTGGCATTCCCCCGTGTCTTGGTGAAGGTCACGGATGAAAGAGAAAAGGTCTGCCAAGGTCTTTTTTTCTTTCTCAGAGCAAAACGCTTGCTAATCCCATGTTCCACTACTGCTTTTTGGCCATGGCTGTCAGCACACATGTCTCAAGCCAGCCACTGAAGTCTATCCTAGCAGACATCATTATGACAGCGCTATGCCAAATGATTAGGTGAAAATAAACACATCGTAAAAAAAAAAAAGCTATTGAGCGTTCACACCCCCCTCCCCCCCCCCCCCTCTCTCTCTCACTCTCTCGTCCCCCCCCCCTCTCTCACTCTATCCCCCCCCCTCTCTCTCTCTCTCTCTTCGAATATCTCTCTCTCTCTCTCTCTCTCTCTCTCTTAACTCCCGTGGCCACTGCTCAGATTGAAATGGTGGTATTAAACCGCTCCACTTAAAAGTGTGCCCCATGGCCAGGATTGGAGAGCATGAGAGGACATAAACCTCCCAGTCTCTTCACTTCTCAGAGATGGGGGGGTGAACTGCAGCCTCGTGACTTGTATGTCATTTTGTGTGATCTAAGACTATCATTTAAAATTTGTTCTCAAATAAAATAGGACGGTTTTAAATCTTATAAAGGTCCATATGGCCATTGAGAATGTACTAAACGTGTGTTAAAACGACGTGTCGTGATTGCCGGAGCTTGCATTGCACATTTTTCAACCACAACAATCTATACTATTTGTATTGGCCTCGGGACGAATTATTCAATCAATAAACAACGGGACACATTGGAAATCTGCCTTGATGTCGGCACTAAGGATCTAGACAATGACATTCATACCAGTGACTTGGTGTCATGGTGGCTGCTGAGTGCTGAATAATCTCCCTTGACATTTTAACAACCAGTACAGGATCCAAGGCTACTGGTCCCACATCGTCAAACAGGGTGCAATCATCGTCATACTTTAATCAGGTCAAGAGCAAGATATCCTCTGTTCTGTTCTATGTAGAAATGATGCCACCGTTAGATAACACACACACACACACACACACACACACACACACACACACACACACACACACACACACACACACACACACACACACACACACACACACACACACACACACACACACACACACACACACACACACACACACACACACACACACACACACACACACACACACACACACACACACACACACACACACCAATAATTAGACAACCCGTGGCTTCTCTCAACCAAGCTGTCAGCTATAGAGTGGGGAAAAACACGACAACATTTCGGATACGATTTAGCCCCCAAATAGGAACTTGCACACAACCGTAGAAGAACGGGATGAACGAGATCCTACTTTGTAGTTCTCCCCCGGGAGGTTCTCTGAAGAATCCAATCTTCAGAACTTGGCTATAGGACTAGCAGCGTTGTTAATTAGTTTGAGAAATCCTCAACATGTCGGAGCGTTCATCCACCCGCAGGAAAGAAAGCGGCCTGGATGGTGTTGATTACGAAGGCTCAGCAGCCCGTAATGCCATTCAAGTTTCAAGTTTTGTTTTATTTGTCACATATAAGGTACGTGTATTACAGTGACATGCTTGGTTCTGTATGAGCCCCCTGAGAATGTGCTTAATACAGTAAAAAAGTTAAAAGAAAAAAGGCCAAACACTATACAAAATATACAATATACAGACTAAAGTACAACCTAAAGTACAAAGGGAAGTACAAAAAAGTACAAAGCTTTTTTAAATGCAGGGATTCTATTCCCTACAGCTGGCATGAGACTGCCAGTGGCGTCGTCTATACTGAGGCCATGTACGCCGTGCAATAAACGCTCCCGGTCCGTATTTCTTAACGTGTATACCCAACGTGACTGTGTACGGGCTGCTACGAACATAATTAAATCATTTGAATTGTTCTTTAGTTGGTAACGGAAACACTGTGGAAATAGATTGAGACTAATTAAGATGTGGCAACGCTATTAAATCCTCTGCTGCAGGCGATCCGTTGCTAATGCGGTGTATATAATGATCCATGAAGTGGCAACACCTACAAGTAACTGCTTAAATAAAAGCAACTCCGGCATGAATTGTGTTAATAGGGTTGTTGGGCCACTGCGAGCATGCTTTGGTGTTTGGTGTGTGACTTGGCATCGACTCTGCAAGTATCTGGATATCCCTTGAAAGAGGCAAGTATCTCACTTGAAAGATGCAAGTATCTGGATATCACTTGAAAGCATCCTTTCAAGTGATATCCAGATACTTGCAGAATCGATGCCAAGCTACACACCAAAGCATGCTCTCTGCTTCTTCATGCTTCATGCTTCTTCCACCGACGAATTCCACCATCGACTTGCAAGTGTGCAAGGGTTCATGGCGGTATACTATAGAAAGCAATACCGAGCACTGTTCTAGAATTTCCAGTGTCCAACTCTGCCTGGATCCGGTGACTCGGGAGGACCACATAACATTCATACCTCGGTTTCATGCTCCTCCTCTGGACATTTACTGACTGCCCCCCCCCCCCCCCCCCCCCGTGGGAGTGATACGTTGCCTACTGGAAGCTATACCACTTCCAATATAGGCAGGAAATGCTCCAGCGTGCATAAAATGGGGATTACATATATAGTGTTGTTTTGGACGGAAATGGTAAATGGTGCATTTATATAGTGCTTTTATCCAAAGCGCTTTATAATTTGTTTCTCACATTTTACCCATTCACTCACACATTCACACACCTAAGGTGGAGGCAACCATACAAGGTGCCAACCTGCTCATCGGGAGCAGTTAGGGGTTAAGTGTCTTGCTCAAGGAGGAGCGGGAATCTAACCGAGAACCTCCGGATTACAAGAAGACTGCTCTACCTCCCGAGCCACTGTCGCCCCTATACGTGTTGGTGTTAGCGTTGCCCTCTATAGGGTGGAGTGGACATGGTCCAAAACGATGCCGCATAGGATTGGCAGAGCCAGAGGCATCACCAAGCTTCATTTCACAGTTGTTTCCTTCATTTTGGCTATGATTATATAGACGGTTTCAAAGTGCAAGCAACGATAACGTTCTATAAGGACCCGAGTTAATGTCATGTTGCAGTGTTTGCTAATGCAACAGTTGACAGGAAATACAGTTGGATTCCAAACTGTTCCCCTAGCAACAGAATTACAGTGACACCGTCCATACTGATATAGAATAATCCCAACATTTTCTATCTACAGAAGATGCACTGCATAAAGATGAACACATAATTGAATATGGGTATTCCTCCTTATTCAATTATCTCAGTTTTTTTTTATGATGACATATAGGTTACATGACATTTCAAGATGTGTTTAAGGTGGTTGCGTTTTAGAAATACAACCCTATATGGATAACAAGCTGAAGGCAGTCCTGCACCCTAAGAGGTTCCTTGTTTTAGAGGGAATAATGCATGGACATTCTCTTTTTGAAGGTTTTTGGTGGGGGTTTCCTATATGTCTGACAAGGGTATAGGGTAAATGTTTGGATTTGAGGTTGATTACAAGTAAATTTGGGGCTATAATGCGCAGCAGGGTTATGTGAAGGTATTTCACAGTTTGAAACACGTTGTATAGCTTATATGGACATTCGATATAATTACGTATAAAAATGTGCTTCCATTTGTAATGATTAAACAGTTTTAAATCGAAATGCTAACATCACTCAATGACAATTGAGTAAAGATTCAACACAGAGAGAGAGAGAGAGAGAGAGAGAGAGAGAGAGAGAGAGAGAGAGAGAGAGAGAGAGAGAGAGAGAGAGAGAGAGAGAGATTATCAGTTGAACGTTGTTGTGACTTACCTATGGACATTCATTTCCTGCGGGGGCTTGGTTGCTTTATCATAGGCGACTTTAACTGAAATCCCTATGGTGAGGAGCACCGCTATCACGCCACAGGAGATGTAGACCGTCGCGTTGGTCTGATCTAACGCCGGGTCGTAGGTGTCACCTGTTGGCGCCGGGGAGGGGGGCTGAGTTTTGAGCCAGTCGGGCGTGTTGTAATTAGTGCAGCTCTTCTGTTCCACACGCTTCCCTTTATCCGCGCAGCAAAAGCGCAGGAAACAACTCCCGCAGCAGTACCGGTGGCCGGTGTTGTTGCAGGCGAACTCTTTGTCGTACGCTCCGCTCACATCGTAGTAGCCCAGGCACGTGTCGTGGGCACCGACCATGGGCGCCTGGACCTGCGTGATCCTCCCCGGGACGGCGGCGTCGGGCGGCACCACTGTGCTATTGAGTTCCTTCGCCTTCTGGCTCCTCTTCGGGGCATTGGGTTTCTTATTCTTGTTTGCAGCGGCGCACAACACATTCAAAGGGTCTAAATAAATCAAAAGTAGCAGAATATGTTTTATCCCCATCGTTTGAGGTGGCACGTCTCCCCCCTCTCTGATGCTACCGTTTGCCCTCCACTCAGATTTGTTTTAGTTTTTTTTTTTTTGAGTCCACACAAAGTGTTCCTCTTACCGAGTGGAGGAGCCCCTTGCCGAATCTTTCGCCTGCAGCGCACAGTAGTTCATTTCAGATGCCCCAATTGCTGCCAACTGCCCGCTGATAACTGTGGCATGCTCCGGTCGAGGGACGGACGGGTTTTTTGCACCACTCAACTGCAGCAGCCGAGTGTCACGCATTGTGCATCTTCCGACCAAGTGGAGTTGTGTTGTGGTCATCGAGTGAGTTGGTCGCCTATCAAGTGTCCCCTGAATGCAGCTGGATAGATGCGGCCAAGAGCCCCCCCGCCGGCTCTCTTTTCCAATGTCCTCTACGAAGTCTGTCTTCTTTACCATAAGCTCTATTTATTGCGCCGTTGACCTTTTACTTGTCCTGTGGAGAAGGGACATATAGATGCAGATAGATCGGAGTCAATATGTTTACGAAATAAAAGGAGTTTTTGTATCACAAACAGTACTGTATTTGCAAATCTGGTATGTCATAAATGTAGCAGTACTGTCTATCTGTATGTCATGTATGTCATATATATGTCCTGATGAATTGAAAATGGGGGACCCTGATGTAAACAAGACGAAAGTCTTTCTCTCTGCAACCCCTTAACAATTGTGTGTATTGAGCTGTACTGTATTGTACCCATTCTGCAATCTGTTAATAAAGTTTTCAATCAATCAATCAATCAATTTACGAAATGAAAGAAAGGGGGGGAGGGAGTAATGAATAAAATACCATAGGCTATGTTCTATGAAAATGTGTAACACCATTATTTGGACTTTAAACTTGCACGCCAACTGGTCTCATATCCCTTTTCACTCCCATACTGACGCGCAGACAGTTTCAGCACCGCGGACAGCGCCCGAACACAGTTTGCTATGTGTCTATGCAGAGCGCAATGTTCTGTCAGTGTCAGACTGTCAGTAAATATAAGTTCGGCCAATTCTGATTCTTTAAACTTAATTATCTTTTAGCGGATGTTTTCTCAAGTCGTTTCGCGTGAAATTCACTCAAGTCCATTTTACTTTTCAGCATAAGGCACCCATATTCTAACCAAGCAATGGTTCTTTTGTAAATGTAATCACCCTTCGCCTATAACGCCAAGTTTATCACTCACTCACTCGCTCCTTGACATCGGGAGAATGTTACATTTAACTTTCGAAGAGAAAACCCCAAATAATTGAGCATATAAAAACAGACGAGCACTTACCGGATAGCGATGTCCAGCAATGGGGTGTCTCGTCTCGGTGCCACTGAATCAAAGAACCTTAGCAAGACACAAGGCAAGACCTCGCTCCGCTCCGGCCCGCCTCTCTCTCTATCTCGCTTACCCCCGCCGCCCCCCACCCACCCCCAGAAGAGGAGCCATGTACGTCACTAATTCAGGTACCTCCTTAATTATCACTCGCTATTTGACAGAAGTGCGTTTGATTATGCCCACGGGCTACAGACCGATCATTTGGCCCTTCTACAAACTGCATTACAACTTCTCTGGCAGCGCCCGTCATTGCTGGTGTAAATGCACGCAACACTGCACACGAGCTGCATTCACTCAAGTCAGCAGCAGCACTCCCGTCTTATGTTGCACTTGCTGTCCAGTCCGCCCGTGTGTGTGCGTGTCCAGCATGTTGAGCCAATTTCATCTCAACATCATCAATCAGGGGGTATGTTATGTAAAAAGGGGGACACGAAATAATGTTTCAGGCCCGAGACTTGAGAGGATCAATATGATGCTGACAACATGTACTTCTCAATCAATTAAAACAACAATTATAGCATCTGTGATGACATTAAAAGCATAGGTCCATTAAGCTATTTGTGGCGTTGGGCTGCTGCTGGTTAGGTTTAATACACTGAAAGGCATGGTGGGGATATTTGCAACAGTTAACATTTGTCAACTGTGCACTTACTGTACACCCTCTGGCCATGTGTGCACTAATTATAATGAGGCAATCGGTCCAATGAATGAATGAATGAATGAAAACTTTATTTAAAAGATTGCAGAATGGGTACAATACAGTACGGCTCAATACACACAATTGTTAAGGGGATGCAGACCTGAGAAAGACGTTTGTCTTGTTTCCATCAGGGTCCCCCATTTTCAATTCATATAGACATTTATGACATACATAACATACATGACATTTATGGCATAGGGACATATAGGTATTTAGTACTGATACATTTGTGACATAAACAGAAGAAGTTTTGGATAACATGGCTGCAGCTACACTCATGCATGACATATATTAATTTACTTCTGGATTATAGCTCCTTTAAGTTTATTTTTTAAACTGTCCTTGTTTTCCGTCCGTATAATAATGGGATCCTATTCCAGTATGTTATGGCTCTATGTTGGTTGTGGTGATGATGATGATGATGATGATGATGATGATGATGATGATGATGATGATGATGATGATAATAATGATGATGAAGATGATAATGATGATGTTGGTTGTGGTGATGATGATGATGATGATGATGATGATGATGATGTGATAATGATGATCATGATAATGATTACGATGATGATGATGATAATGATGATCATGATAATGATTACGACGATAATGATAATGATGATGATGATGATGATGATGATGATGATAATGATGATGATGTTGGTTGTGGTGGTGATGGATAAACTTAGACAGTTTCACCTGATCCTGATAGCCATCACCACCACAACCAATATATATATAAGTGGAGCATGTGGATCTACCTAACATCCTACAAGGGTGATATTCAGTTCAGCCTAATATAAACAAGTTCAAGTGTCAATTTCAGTGGAGATTCCTGGAAGACGGTGTTTAATCTCCAGGTCAAACACATATTGTTCATGACTCATGACTCACCGGTTACTCATGGAATCTCCCATCTAAAATTGCCTGCAATGGAGGTCATGGCTAACGATAGGGGAAAAGATTACCTCTGAACCCTGACGGGGCCCTCGGCAGCGACACAAGGCCTCGTAATCAGACGTGTTAAACCCCACGGCAGCCCCCGACAGCGTTGTGTTGTTAACATGACAAGGAGACAAGACAAGGGCAACAGTACTTTTGATGGATGCCTTTCACTGGATACCATAGACGACAGCCGTTGCAAATTTGCCCCCCCCCCCCAGGCCCAGCCCCCCTACCTTTGTCTCTCTGTCAGTCACAGTGACACATCAGATGGCATGTTGAGTACAAAGGAAAAGAGTGATTGTCCATTAGTGTTTAACAGCTTAGAGTGCAGAAAGCTGGCCTCAGCAGAAAGCATTGACAGGTAACGATTTGTCGGACATTGGCTGAGGAGTAATGAGACCATATCTCCTCAGAAAAGAATGAAATAATGAACGACACCAAGAGATCTCAGGCTTGTGGAGAGACTGCCAACACTCGGAGACAATCTCTCATCAGAAATGTAATATATCTCTCACGCACCAGTATGAGCAAAGGGCCCTTTGAAGCGCTCCTCTTTGTAATTGTCACGTTGATTAGGATCATGAATATGTCCCACATTCTCTCTCTGTATAGTATGGTCTATATTTTGTCTTTCAATCAGGGATTTTTATGTCTTGATTTGGCTTAGCTCAAAGCACCAACCAAAATGCCTGCCCCAGTTCTCGTGCAGTGGGGGAATTGCTCTGTTCTGACACCAGCCCTGTACTAGGGTCCATTCGGTTGGCTTTGGGCCAGGCAGTCACAAGTTGAAGACCCAACACAAAGTGAATTCTTAAAAGGATTTTAGGTATGATTTAGCTTTCCGGTTGTGACACATCGTTAGCATGCATGGGCGCGTTTAATACTTACAGACACCGAGGGGCCAGGCTGAGTTCGCATTACTGTCCTATGGCACTTATGAGTGCAGTATGTACCTCTGTTGCACTCATACTGTATAAACATGTAATCATGTAAACAATACATGAAAGCCATATTTTCACAGAATGAAAAGTCTTAAGTGGCTCTCAGGGGCAGTTGTGGTCTGTCAGATGTAAGGGTTGGATTCCCACTGGGACCACCCCCATACAGAAAAAAGTTTGGAAGCAAATTAATGCCTACTGTAGCTGTTTTCCTTGTCTAACTCTGGAGAGGACTCTAAGCACATTTCCCATAATTCTGGTGTGCCCTTTTAAGGCATTTTGGGCGACAGCATTGACCAGTTTAGCATCTTGTCTGTTTGTGAAATAAGGAGCTGTTGTCCGCCCTGTGGTTATTGGAGTTTGCCGTGGATTCATGTTAGGCAGGTCCTATGTGATGTGCTCCTTTCTAGGGCTGTCAATTAAAATAACTTAATCTGTCGATTTGATCGACCAAGACTTGAAGTCCATTAGTTGTTTTTCTATGCTTTTCTTCCATCTCCTGTAAGCACTGAATTCAAAGAAGACCTTTTGCATTGTTTGGGGAAACACTATTATACATATCTGTCGATTACATCAACTAAATAATGAGTCCACAGTCCTATGACTGTTAGGGTGTTTTAATACCTACAGATGGAGCAAACATCTCTGTCAACCATTCTACCGGCGGCAATAGGTGGCGCTCACGCACGCTGTTGATTTTAATGTAATTTCTTGTGGAAGTGCTGTTCTGTTATCTGCCACCAGGAGGCGCAAAGCCTGACAGAATGCCCCCGAGAATTGCAGTGCTGATAGGATAGCCACAGCACATTCAGAAATAGGTCTCCAAAGGCATAGCACACGATGAAAAATATTTATCAATTTGACATGCATAACCTTTGATGATGAGGTTAAGACAAGCTTGTAGGTTTGTTTAAAATGGTCCAAATCAGAAGTGAAATTGTTACTGTTGTTGCCATTTCTATTGGTTCGGTTTGACAATTGACAAATTAACCAAACTTTCTAAGCAAAGTCACACCCACGATCATGCAAAAATAATATTGTCATCTCCACTTTGGCTTGCACAAATAGAATACCATTTACCTTTTCCAATTCACTTGATTGAATGATTGATTAGGCTATACAATACTGTCAAGTCAAGTCAAGTCAAGAGTTTTAATTGTCACGGCATACAGGTATACAATGAAATGCGGGTGGTCTTGCCCGCGACGATGTGCAATACAGTGGTACAACATATAATAGAATCCAATAAAAATACAGTGGTACAACATATAATAGAATCCAATAAAAACAACAGTGCAATAAACAGGTAACATGGTGTGACATCTCGGTATCTGTACATAGTATTTACAGAGCATATAGGACATGCTAGGTAGCTTTAGTAGTGCAATACACTGTTCCTGTTGTTATACTAATTTAAAGTGGCCTTTCCTCTTGGCCATAAGTGTGCGTGTGTGCGGCATGAGTGTTAAAGTGGCTGCTAGTGTGTGAGCGTGCTCAGCGTGCGTGTCGTGTGTGTGCTTGTGTGTGCTTGTGTGTGGATAGTTCAGTTTCTGTGGCTCTCACTGTTCATTGTTCAAGGCTCTGATGGCCTGGGGGAAGAAGCTGAGCCTAAGCCTCTCCGTCCTAGTAGCTGGGGTTCGCAGGCGTCTGCCTGACCTCAGCAGCTGGAACAGGCTGTTATTGGGGTGGTGGGGGTCTTTCATTATTCTGCAGGCTCTGGATTTGCACCTCTTGTTGTATAGAACCTGCAGGGTAGGTAGCGCAATACCCGTGGTACGCTCGGCTGAGCGCACCACTCTCTGTAGGGCCTTCTTGTCCTGTGCCGTGCTGTTTCCATACCAGGCAGTGATGTTTCCGGTCAAGATGCTCTCTACAGCTCCTGAGTAGAAGGACTGGAGTATGAATGAATGACCTTTATTTATATAGCACCCTTCACAGCACGAATGCACAGGGTGCTTTACACTACAGCTTAATATAAAAACACAATAAAAACAAAATCAGAAATAAATGACAACAGACAAACAGCAGTTAAAAACAGTGAAACCAGATAGAAAAAGTAGAATAAAAGAATTTGGATAAAATCATGAGTCACTAATTAAAACAACACTATAGAACAGTGAGGACAAGAAAAAGGCGCCTATGTGTGATCAAAAGCCTGCCTGAACAAATGTGTTTTTAGTTGTTTTTTAAAAGAGTTCTCAGAGGGGGCAGTTCGCAGGTCCAGGGGGAGAGCGTTCCAGAGCCTTGGTGCTGTCACCTCGAAGGCTCGATCACTCCCCGATACTCTGAACTTCCTTAACTGTCTCAGGTGGTAGAGGCGCTGCTTCGCTTTCTTTACTACTGTGTCTATGTGTGTTGACCATGTCAGATCCTCTGAGATGTGGACCCCCAGGTACTTGAAGCTGCTCACCCTGTCCACGGTAGCCCCGTTAATCATCAGTGGTGTGTGTGTCTCCTGTCTCCTACTGTCCTCCTACTGTCTACTGTCACCTGTATTTGTTTAGTATCACACCATTGCTTGGCTATTTTGAACTTGCTGAAAGCTAAAATAATAACCTAGTGATGATGAAACAGGACACATTTGGGACATATGGAATAATTGACAAAAACCTCATGCCATGCCCATGTTCCAGGTCAGACATTCCCAGTTGGGAGGTCGGAATTTTAACCTCACTGCGTTCCAATATTCAGCTCGGAAATCCCAAGGGAGACACCATAGATATGTAAGATATGTTTGTGTGCAAACAGAATATGACTCTGAATAGGATATTTTGACCTCCGAGCCATGACATTTAGCCGTTATCCTATTTTCATACTAGCGCTCGTTTCCCTATGCTTTTTATTTTCTTGTTGTTGTTCTTAGCTCTATTCTATTTAAATCTTAATTTTTTTTTCTTATGTACCCCAGTTGCTATTGCATGTACATATTTGTGTTTTATTACACGTATATGTTCATACATACCAACTATTCGCCTGTTTTATTCTCCACCCATTGATCATCCATAGCAACACTACTATCACCGACATCCAAGTTGGGGGATCCCCCCTTGAACGGCCCTTCTAAGGTTTCTCTCCTCCACGTCGCCTGTGGTGCTTTTTTCCTATCGCTAGGTTTTTAGTGAGTTTTTCCTTTCCTTTGCTGGGGTATGTCTGGGAGTGTTGCATTTATTAATTTTACATTTATTTTGGATTTCATGGTGGGTTTTTTGTTCTTGATTTATTGTTATGTTCCTTTTTCACTTGTTTAAAGAAGACTTGTCTGGCCCATGAGGACATTGTGATTTTGGGCTTTACAAATACATTTGATTTGATTTGATTTATGTTGTTGAGAACTATGGACCCCCACAAGAAGCTTGTGTTTGTGTGATGGGATACTTAGCACTAATGATGATATATGAGAGACTGTTGCTGATTTACCAAACTGGTATTGGTGAGAACCTAGCTTCAATTGCACTCTAAAAAATGCCTACATATTGTTTACAGTTTATAGTGTATGCCACCATGTTGACATGACATCCGATAACTGCATCTGGGAAAACCGGTGATGCAGTTATCTGAGAGATCACGTTGAGAGATCATGTCCACATTTCCTACATGGAATTCTGACTTTGAGGACTGTTCCATTGCTTTTTAACCGACCTGCCAGATGGTCTGTTACACAGAACCATGCTAGAAGTCGAGCTTTGGAATAGGACCATCACTTACTTGGCAGAGTATCTTAGGAAATCTTCCCGTTGAGATAGAAATATTAAATATATACATGAATTGCTCATTGATGATTGGAGTTAACAGTTTTAGAAATAAATAATCCAATGTATCCTCTCCAGTTGATCTCCTGGTATCAATGGCTTGCAGTGCTTCAAGTACATACAGTAATTAGGAGAGAAGCGATGAAAGGTGAAATGACTAGCATGGTTCATGGTGCAACACACACAATCATCATCAATAAGAAGTGCCCTGTGTATTCCTTCACAAAAAAAATCCCAGAATATGCTAAATGTTTATTGAAGGCTAGACAAATCTCATTCTGTTCAGAAATCAAACATAAATAATAATTATCTCCAAAAGGCGGGATCCTTTTGGTTGCATGTGTGTGTGTGTGTGTGTGTGTGTGTGTGTGTGCGTGCGTGCGTGCGTGCGTGTGTGTGTGTGTTTGTGTGTGTGCGTGTGTTTGTGTGTGTGTGTGTGTGTGCGTGTGTGTGTGTGTGTGTGTGTGTGTGTGTGTGTGTGTGTTGTGTGTGTGTGTGTGTGTGTGTGTGTGTGTGTGTGTGTGTGTGTGTGTGTGTGTGTGTGTGTGTGTGTGTGTGTGTGTGTGTGTGTGTGTGTGTCTGTGTGTGTGTCTGTGTGTGTGTGTGTCTAAAGAAGACTTGTCTGGCCCATGAGGACATTGTGATTTTGGGCTTTACAAATACATTTGATTTGATTTGATTTATGTTGTTGAGAACTATGGACCCCCACAAGAAGCTTGTGTTTGTGTGATGGGATACTTAGCACTAATGATGATATATGAGAGACTGTTGCTGATTTACCAAACTGGTATTGGTGAGAACCTAGCTTCAATTGCACTCTAAAAAATGCCTACATATTGTTTACAGTTTATAGTGTATGCCACCATGTTGACATGACATCCGATAACTGCATCTGGGAAAACCGGTGATGCAGTTATCTGAGAGATCACGTTGAGAGATCATGTCCACATTTCCTACATGGAATTCTGACTTTGAGGACTGTTCCATTGCTTTTTAACCGACCTGCCAGATGGTCTGTTACACAGAACCATGCTAGAAGTCGAGCTTTGGAATAGGACCATCACTTACTTGGCAGAGTATCTTAGGAAATCTTCCCGTTGAGATAGAAATATTAAATATATACATGAATTGCTCATTGATGATTGGAGTTAACAGTTTTAGAAATAAATAATCCAATGTATCCTCTCCAGTTGATCTCCTGGTATCAATGGCTTGCAGTGCTTCAAGTACATACAGTAATTAGGAGAGAAGCGATGAAAGGTGAAATGACTGAGAAGCATGGTTCATGGTGCAACACACACAATCATCATCAATAAGAAGTGCCCTGTGTATTCCTTCACAAAAAAAATCCCAGAATATGCTAAATGTTTATTGAAGGCTAGACAAATCTCATTCTGTTCAGAAATCAAACATAAATAATAATTATCTCCAAAAGGCGGGATCCTTTTGGTTGCATGTGTGTGTGTGTGTGTGTGCGTGCGTGCATGTGTGTGTGTGTGTGTTTGTGTGTGTGCGTGTGTTTGTGTGTGTGTGTGTGTGTGCGCGTGTGTGTGTGTGTGTGTGTGTGTGTGTGTGTGTGTGTGTGTGTGTGTGTGTGTGTGTGTGTGTGTGTGTGTGTGTGTGTGTGTGTGTGTGTGTGTGTGTGTGTGTGTGTCTGTCTGTATGTCTATCGAGAACTAATCTCCAACTACAAGGCCACGGTGGATGAATCTGCTGATACAGGCTGACAGCATGCCAGGGACATGAATGCTGGAATATTTTATATATCGGTCAATGACAAGTATGTTATTTGAATACATTTCCATCATTGTCCATTTATATAGTGCTAGTGTGTAATCGTGTAAGTATGTAATAGTGCCATAGTGTAATAGTGTAATATAGTGTAATAGTGTCATATTATAATAGTGTGTACTAGTGCAATAATGTAAGTGTGTACTAGTGTCATAGTGTAATAATGTAATAATGTCATAGTGTAATAGTGTCTTATAGTGTAATATTATAATAGTGTGTACAAGTGCAATAATGTAATAGTGTGTAATAGTGTCATAATATACTTGTGGGCTAGTGAAATAACATGTACTGTGTAATAGTGCACAGTATTGTACTAGTGTGTAAAGTGGAATAGATTGTAATAGTGTGATAGTGTGTACTAGTGTACTAGTGTAATAGTGAAATAATGTGCTAGTGTAATAGGAATACTGTGGGGAGATCAGCTTTCATTGATCTATGTTTGCCCCACCTCTATACTAATGTGTATGCTAGAGAAGAAATGAGTGGCTGCCACCTGGTGCACTCTACTGAGCGCACCTTTCTAGTTTGGTTTGGCTTTGAACCAAACCAAGAGAATAAACACTCCAGGGTTTATTAATTCAACTGGACTAAACCAGGCAGGCGTGAAAGCACCCTTAGTCGTCTCAGAATGTCTTTAGTCGAGGACAGCATTACTCATCTCAGAATGTCTTTAGTCGAGGACAGCGTTACTCATCTCAGAATGTCTTTAGTCGAGGACAGTGTTACTCATCTCAGAATGTCTTTAGTCGAGGACAGCGTTACTCATCTCAGAATGTCTTGAGAGAAAACAGGGTTCTGGGGTGTTTTTCAATGTATGTGAGGTATAGATTGGGGGGAGATGAGTAGCATGTAAGGGTGTCAGAGAGGTCGAAGTGCATGCAGACGGTGATAGAAGAAGCGGTTCAGAGGCATAGCCAGCAGAATGTTTAGCAGCCAGCAGAATGTTTTGAATTCCGATTTAAGACACAACAAGCTGATACCGTGGCAGGGCACAGAGGCAGAGCGCGATGGAGGTTTTGACAGTAATGAAACGTTTTGAAACGTGTGAAAGGTTATTAGCAGTTGTCATGACAGCGCATGACAACCAGAAGAGGGGCGGGCCGTCGTTGCTATGGCGAAGGTCCTATAAATCTAACAGTGTTTCCGGGTGTAAGCCAGACCAAGAGCGGCTAAGGGCAGACTACAATCTGACTAGAGACTCTCTCCTCTCATCACGGAGAGGGGGGGGGGGGGAAGGATGCCACATCATTATTAGCTTCGGCTACCACGAGGATGGTCTTGGCTAACGACCAGGCCTGACCACCATTGGACTGAATAGCAGAAGGACGATAGCAAGGACGATACAATTTGATAACATCTGATTATGAGGTTCTGTTTATTGAATAAACAACGCTCTTCCAAGAAAGGTATTACGCTGTGTCAAAGTGTCGAATTCTTATGAAGGAGGAGAATTATTATGGTTTGCGGATCGCACTAACGGGGAGAGATAAGGATTGTATCAGCCAGTATATGAGACGTCAGGATCATTAAAAGTACACAACGCAGAGGAATGGATGGAGAGAGGATAACACAAGAAGACGTGATACTGGCCAGATTGATCAGGATCTAACAGTCTTTAGTCGAGGACAGTGTTCCTCATCTCAGAATGACTTTAGTCGAGGACAGTGTTACTCATCTCAACTCAAAACTGAGTAATAGAGATACTGTATGATCAAACTATGCTTGAAAGTGCGGCTGGGTAGCACAGTGGACTAAGCACTCGCCTACCACCGCAGAGACTCTGGGATCGAATCCAGCTGTCAGCGGTACCTCCGGCTTGATCAGTCGTCCCTACTAACACAATTGGCAGTGTTAGCGGGTTGGAAGCCGGTGGGCAGGGCCGCCTCAGGGGGTGTGCGAGCAGTGCGGTCGCACAGGGCCTCGCGGGAAGGGGGGCCTCGCAAAAAAAAAAAAAAAAAAAAAAAAAAATATTTTTTATTAATTTTTTTTATTATTATTATTTTTTTTTTTTTTTTTTTTTTTGCGAGGCCCCCCTTCCCGCGAGGCCCTTTTTCATCACAGACCTAAAATCTAGTTTTGCTTATATGCTTATATATTTCACATTAGACACGTTTGTAGAATGTGTCTGACTTGTTCCTGGGTCTGCAGTCCTGCAGCTGCAGACATACTCACTATTGGAGCTCAGCCTCTGGGGTTCTGCAGCAGCATTGGTTTCAACGAAGGGAGTGGTTGTACTTACATCATGTGTAGACAGTACGCCGGCAGCGTGAGTCGGCTGCGTTTGACATTTTCGCGCGTGCAGCTTTTGACTATGCTTAGTTATGCCCAATAGCCAAGACGAAGAAAGAGGTCGGTCATTATCAGTCGGTCGGTCACCAA
The DNA here is from genome assembly GCF_963971535.1 of Notolepis coatsorum. Lineage (NCBI taxonomy): Eukaryota > Metazoa > Chordata > Actinopteri > Aulopiformes > Paralepididae > Notolepis > Notolepis coatsorum. The sequence goes on from NC_140178.1 coordinate 27,405,460, forward strand.
CCAAGGAACGTTGACGAAAGGCCTCTCGCTAGCGGGACAAATGGCCGGAGCCTTTCGGTATAGCCATGTCGGCTAGTAGCTAGCTTAGCTAAATGCTAACTAGCGTTAGCTAACCAGGCGAGGCGAGTGGATGTCTTTTCAAAAGAAGGAGAAGAGAACTTGTGAGCAGATAAATCTGTTAGGCAGCAATACGCCGAAATTACACCGTGGGGCCAAGAAAGTATCCTTCCACGTTGATACTGCGTTATGGTGAGTCAACTTATGATTATGTACCCGCCGTGGATCTGAGTCACCTGACCCTATCTCTCTTTCTCTCTTGGAGCCAAACTGGTCTAGCTAATACTACTAGTAGCTAACTGTGTGAGCTAACTGTTAGCCAGTTAGCTGTTTAGCGTCAGCTGGGAACGTTCGTTTGATGCTATCAGTTAGCCTTGAGAATAGCAGGCCCTTTGACAGAAGATGTAGTCAGGCCTGCACCATGACAAGGCTCTGGCCAGTGGCCATAGCTTCTTTTTGTCCCGCCAGCGAGAGGCCTTTCGTCAACGTGGAGACCTTGCGGCCTTTCGCCCAGCGTTCATCGTGCAGGTAACTTGGATTAATGAAAATGTCATGATGACATTACCCCACTCTTCCTTCCTTCCCCTCCCGAATGTTTTGTTAATAACGATGTTTTTTTCCAGGCAAAACATATGCTACTTCACAACATTTGGAGATACGACATGTGCTGTGTGTGAATGGTCGTTTGTGTAGCCACGTTGTGTGTGTCACGTGGCCTGGTGTCACAGTACCTGGCTAGCCTATTTAGCTGATGTCGGCCATTGGCTCCTTGCTGCTTTGGTTTCTCTGTTGACCCTCTTCTTGTTGGATTTAAGTGTTGATCTTTGTCCTTTTGAATCTCTCATACATGCTATAGTCTCTCTCTAACACACACACACACATGACAAACACACATGTTCTCTCTCTCTCTCTCTCTCTCTCTCTTTCTAACACACACAGTCTGCCTATGGCGGCCTTTCTCGATGGCTAGGCTGTGCTCAAGGATCTTCAGTCACAGTGCTCAGGTATTCTGCCACTGTGTACTCTCTGTTTAGGGCCAAATAGCATTTCAATTTCTTTCCAATGTGTCTCTCTCTCTCTCTCTCTCTGTACACTGTATATTGACTGTAGAACGGGAGCTCTCTCTCGCTCTCTCTTTTGCTATATGTTGACTGTATCATGCCCCGCCTCGGGCAGCGCTATTATTTAAGAATATATTGACTGTATAAAAAAAAAAAAAAAAAAAAAAAATATATATATATATATATATATATATATATATAATTTTTTTTTTTTTTTTTTTTTTTTACCTTGGGGGGGGGGGGGGGGGGGGGCCTCGCGTTAAATCTCGCACAGGGCCTCGCATTTCTCCCAGGCGGCCCTGCCGGTGGGGTATGTGTCCTGGTTGTTGTAAACTGCAACTCCTACTGTTCAGCAGGGAGGGGATCTGGGGGAAATAGTGTGAACCTCGCCACGCGTTACGTTCCCCCAGTGAAACTCCTCACTGTCAGGTGAAAAGAAGCGGCTGGCGACTCCACATGTATCGGAGGAGGCATGTGGTAGTTCTACACCCTCCCCAGGCCAACAGTGGGGCAATGCGCGCAATGACCAGGAAGGGAATTGGCATAACGACTAAATTGGGATGGGTGAAAAATACAGACAGCCCAAAAATAAATAGAATAAAAAAAAGAATAAAAAAAAGGAAATATGCTTGAAGAGTGCCTTTGAACTATTTCTCACAATAATCCCAAACCAAAGAGTGCCTCCTACACTGCAATAAAAACCACATGTACACTGTATAAAAAAAGCATCATAACATGTAAAAATGAGTTAATTCAATTGTACAGATCCAGCTGTACAAGTGAAACAGACCTCAAAATATTCTCTGTACGGTTCCTTGAATTTTCGTATTCAAGGTGATGCATCACATAGTATAGAGTCCCATAGGAACTGTAAGGTATGGTTTATATAAGGTTGTGCATGGAGGGAATATACAACACTGTGGCTCAGATGGAGAGAATGAGGAGAAGGAGAGACACGAAGGACAGTGATAGAGGGACACAAAGTGATGAAAAGGGAGTTATAAAATAAAGAAAGAAAGAAAGAAAGAAAGAAAGAAAGAAAGAAAGAAAGAAAGAAAGAAAGAAAGAAAGAAAGAAAGAAAGAAAGAAAGAAAGAAAGAAAGAAAGAAAGAAAGAAAGAAAGAAAGAAAGAAAGAAAGAAAGAAAGAAAGAAAGAAAGAAAGAAAGAAAGAAAGAAAGAAAGAAAGAAAGAAAGAAAGAAAGAAAGAAAGAAAGAAAGAAAGAAAGAAAGAAAGAAAGAAAGAAAGAGAAATAGTGAGTAGGCTACAGTATGGTACAATGATGGCAGTGCTGGGGATAATTATGTCATGGATAATCAACTTGTAGGTGTGCGTTAAACGGTTTTGAGGTGAAGTTTGACCATTTAACGTACACCTAATTTAACGCACACCTGATTCAAATAACATACAGTACTTGTCATTGACTGATATAAAATATTCCAGCATTCACGTCCCTGGCATGCTGTCAGCCTGTATCAGCAGTTTCATCCACCGTGGCCTTTTGTAGTTGGAGAGATTAGTTCTCGATTAGACAGATCCTAGACAGACAGACAGACAGACAGACAGACAGACAGACAGACAGACAGACAGACATAGACAGACAGACAGACAGACAGACAGACAGACAGACAGACAGACAGACAGAAAGACAGACAGACAGACAGACAGACAGACAGACAGACAGACAGACAGACAGACAGACAGACAGACAGACAGACAGACAGACAGACAGACAGACAGACAGACAGACAGACACACAGACAGACAGACAGACACACAGACACAGACACACACACACACACACACACACACACACACACACACACACACACACACACACACACACACACACACACACACACACACACACACACACACACACACACACACAGAAGAGCGGATCTGTATTTACTGTAATATTGATATTGAGAATGAGTTTCATTTTATGTTTTATTTTCCATTATATTATGAGTTGCATCAAAAGTAATTTGACAGATGTAAAAACCTTGAGTTAATGTGGTTGAGAGACTACAGAAAGACTAAAATGGATTTTTTATCACAGGGTATTTGCACTTGCAGAATATTTAGAGAAAGCTTGGATAAACGTACGGAAATAACATAATTTTATGTTCACATACATAATTGTACATAAATACATAATTATGTGATGTATTTATTTTGGCATGGTGTAGCTTACAAACCTTGGGAAGTGATATTCAATTGTTGTTTTTGGTGTCTTATAATACCGTAAGGGATGGGTCGTCGGACATGACATGAAAATAAAATGTCATTCATTCATTCATTCATTCATTCATTCATTCATTCATTCATTCATTCATTCATTCATTCATTCATTCACACACACAAAATAAAAGCATTTGCACATTTTGGTGAAGGTTTTGCCATTGGTGTGTTTTCCTTCCCGGTCATTAGTTCATCAAGTTGATGAGTCAGCTGTGCTTCGCCGCAATTGATAACGAGTAAAGCTTTGACAGCTGTGCTCTTTAATGTTGCTATGATTACAGGTTGGGCAGCGGATTAATTTAGAACAGTGATTAAACTTGAGCCGAACTATGTGTTCATTAAACGTTCTTAACGCAGAAAAGAGTATTCACCCAGACCGTGGTTTTGATTGATTGATTTTTTTTATTAACAGATTGCAGAATGGGTACAATACAGTACAGCTCAATACACACAATTGTTAAGGGGATTTTACATTTTGTATACATCTTGTTTACATCAGGGTCCCCCATTTTCAATGCATCATAATATGGTATAATATATTTAAAATTATATTATCATTTTAAACTCTTGCCCTCGTCTGCCAGCTCCAGGCTGTGTTTTTGCAGATCAACCAATACAATGTTGGAAAGTTAAATTTGCCGCCATTCGATCAACACCATACTCGACCTATTGCATGCTTCCAGTCTCGGGTTACAAGACCAAACAACCAACGAGCGTCATTTGACAAGACATTCGGACATGTGACCGCGTCCGATTTGGCCTGGTCCTGAACGGACCAGTCACCTCTGATGGTGAAAATGATTGACCACCTTTGTAGCCAATACAATTCTGGAGCCAACAGTATCCCACGCGAGGGCTGATTGCAATGACAAAGACAAAGAAGAAGACCAACTTTGTTTTGACTAGCACATCGGAATGAATGGGAGTGGACACGCATTTTGGATAATCATGCCGAATTATTGCCTGCACACACATTCGAAAAACATGTGTAAAACACTCATTTTCCGTGGGATTGTTGGCTGTGGAACCGTTATGTTTTCCAGCTCCTACCTCTCAGCTGGAACTCAAAAACAGGCATCTGGCAACAAGTAAACAACCATGATGTGAGTAAACAAAACGTTTATTTCAGTGTGTTCAAACCTCTGTAACTCTTACATTAGCACTCAGAGTGATTCTTGTTGTTCAGAATGTTACCTTTCAAAAGAGACCAGACTCATGCATGTGCAATAAGTATAAAGTCTAATAAATCGTAAATTACTTTGGGTATGCAATCGTCAGGCATGTTATGCAAAACTAGCCCCATTTTTGCCTGATGCATAATAGGTTAAATTGGAAGATTAATAAAGTGTCTGTCAATTGTACTACTAAGTGGCGGCACATGGTGTAGTGGTTAACACTGTCGCCCGTTAACTGATTCCCGCTTGGGGACCAGGTTGCCGTGTTGCCAGGTACCCAGGTGGGGTATCTCCCGGGCCTTTCTGTGTGGAGTTTGCATGTTCTCCCTGTGCTCGCAAGGGTTTCCCCTCCCGATAAGATAAACCCAATGGAAAAACATGCACAACAGATCGCTAACGCTGTTGCGTCCCTGATGAAGACGGACAGGAGCACTTGGATTGGTCCCCGGGCGCGGCTCCACGCCGCAGCCCATGTCGGCGCCTGGCTGCCCTTGGGGGGGAAGGACGACGGGATGGGTCGTTCCTGTGTGTGTCGCCCATCTCGCATGTGTTAATCTGCATGACAAATAAAGACTAAATGTTCTATGAATTACGACGGCAAAGTTAATCCAAAGTCACTGACAGCGATCACAGTGTGTTTACTGAGGCCGACAGACGGCAGCCTAACCCCGCCATGTGCCAGGGCTGCAAGGACTTCACGGCTCCAAAGTGACGATAGCTCAAAGGTTGAAATATTTGCCACTCTGCAGAGTCGCACCCCAAGCCTGCGTGTGACGCATGTTCACCAGCGCGAAACCCGCCACGAGATCGAGCATCGTTTGCCGTGTCGCGGGCAGAGGACTCAGGAATGCTCGCCGTCCTCTTTTCATTGGAAAACGAACGACGCGCAACATCGTCTATCGTCTGTCGAGGCCGAGGTTGCGTTAATCAGTAATCCATAATGAATAACATTATGAAAAATAACCCTCCCGTTCGCAACATCTGCTATCTGAGGCCGCAGGACCGTCCACATCACCGGGTAAATGAGAGCAAAGCTTTAGAAGTCCATCCTCTCTCCCTCTCTCTCTCTCTTACTCCCCCTATCTTGCTCACTCGGTCTCTCTCTCTCTCACTCTGTCTCTTGCTCTCTTCTCTCTCTCTTAACCCCCTATCTTGCTCTCTCTCTCTATCTCTCTTACTCCCCCTATCTCTCTCTGCACTCTCTCGCTCTCTCTCTCTCTCTCTCCTTCTCTCTCTCTCTCTCTCTCTCTCTCTCTCTCTCTCTCTCTCTCTCTCTCTCTCTCTCTCTCTCTCTCTCTCTCTCTCTCTCTCTCTCTCTCTCTCTCTCTCTCTCTCTCTCTCTCTCTCTCTTTTTGATTATCTCTCTCTCTCTTTCTCTCTCCCTCTCTCTCTCACTTAAATTCTCGTTATCTGCCCTAGTGAAGCTGCACAGGCAGGTAGCAGGAGTTCTCTCCTTACTGACACAGGGCCTGTTACAGTAACTGTTAAACCGTACATTCCCTAGCAATTGAAAACACCTCAGTATTCTGAGATTTGGAAGAGGAACATACAAGGCCCACTCCCAGTTGACATGATTCCTTAAAGGAACACTCTGACATTTAGCAAAATACACTTATTTGCCATCATTACACATCTTATTTGTAATGGGAAGATGGCAAAGGAGTGTTCCTTTAGGGAGCCAATAAGCTCTACATCACCTATTCAAGATAAGGGACAAAATTATCTTATAGTTTGCTTACATAATATTAAGTGTTTTGCAAATGGATGAATATCTTCCATCTATTTGTTATATTATGTTGTATATATACAGTATATACAGTATATATATATATATATATATGTTATACTGTATGTCTTCACTGAGGGTCCAATGTCAGAGATGGTTAACCTTCTGTAGTGTGGTAGTGAAAGGGTTAACCCTTTGTAGTGTGGTAGTGAAAGGTTAACCGTTTGTAGTGTGGTAGTGAATGTCTTAACCCTTTGTAGTGTGGTAGTGAAAGAGTTAACCTTCTGTAGTGGTAGTGAAAGTGTTAACCGTCTATAGTGAAAGGGTTAACCTTCTGTAGTGAAAGGGTTAACTTTATGTAGTGAAAGGTTAACCTTCTATAGTGTGGTATTGAAATCGTTAACCCTTTGTAGTGTGGTATTGAAAGTGTTAACCCTTTGTAGTGTGGTAGTGAAAGGGTTGGGAAAACATTACCAACGTAAACAACATTCTCAAAATGTAATTAAAACAACTACAAACCTATTGACCTGTTAGTGATAGTCTGTCCCTCTAGGATTGTCAGATCTTGCAAGAGTGAATGCTAATTCAAACAAACCACACAATGTTTGCGACAGCTTGCAAATCTGACCAATCATCACAATGATAACCACAATATTCTTTGCAAAAAAAGGTCAAGCTGCTCTCAATCTTCTGGTCCTTGTGGTCAGTTTGGCCATGCGATGTTATCTTGCAACGTCGTAGCGACAGGGAACAATCTTCATCGTCACTTTTCAGTTGCAATCCTTTTCATGGACTCAGAATTTTAACAATATAAAACACAGAAAATGTCACACATTTCATTTAAATATTTGAGAAATAATCATGTCCTTTCCTTTCCTTCTTCTTCTTGGTGGTGGGGCTACTTCCAATCGCTTAATGGGCCCTTTAAGCCTCTCTTTATGAGGCGCCGTACGTCCTCGTACTGCATGATGGAACCTCTGAGCAAGCAGCGGAAAACATCATGATGCACTCAGTCAGGGAAGACAGAGTCTGATATGAACACAGATAAGACAGGGGAAGATGTGTGTAGGGAGCAGACAACAACTGTGTGTGTGTGTGTGTGTGTGTGTGTGTGTGTGTGTGTGTGTGTGTGTGTGTGTGTGTGTGTGTGTGTGTGTGTGTGTGTGTGTGTGTGTGTGTGTGTGTGTGTGTGTGTGTGTGTGTGTGTGTGTGTGTGTGTGTGTGTGTGTGTGTGTGTGTGTAGGTGTGTGTGTGTGTGTCACTGTCTTAGGTGTTTTGTGAAGAATGGACATTCATTCATGAGAAGTCATCTTGACAGTTGGGGTTGGATGGAAGACAAAAGCACAATTTAAATAAACACAGAGGGAAAACATCAGGTGTTTCCTAAACAGTATCATGTGTTTCCTAAAAAGTATCATGTGTTTTCTAAACAGTATCATGTGTTTCCTAAACAGTATCATGTGTTTCCTAAAAAGTATTGTCGTGTATTCTTAATGAATATCTACGGTTAATTGCAGCACAATGAGGTTGCTAACTGGATGGAGGAAAAGGAGAGCGACATAGAACCATGGTCCTCATCTGACTTAGTCAGATGAGAAATAACCGTATATAGCCAGACAACAGGAACTATGGTCCAAACTCATTTATTTGCAGAGCGGCCAAGAGTGAATAATGCATTAGTTACATACAGGAATGTATTCAGCATAATACATGATTGTACAAAAGGATTGATGAGGTTAATCACAATAGCCCAGACACGGTGGCTCTCACATCAAGACAGTCTTGCATATTAATAGTATTCATGTTATGTATGAAATAGACCAATAGTACTTGTTGCCGCCACATGGTAAACCTGGTCTAAGATAGACATCTTCCTCTAAGTTATCACAAACAGTGATTATATATTCAGTTTACTTACGTAGCGACAAAGTAGAACCATGGTCGGTGGGTGATGGAGGCGCAGGACTCAGACCCCCTGGGGAGCGGTCGTGGCGGGTCATGAGCTGGCCTGGCCTCTCTCTCACCAAATACATTGTTTTATACCCTGACTTCCCCCCATAGTTTCCTTGCTTCCACACATGGCGTTTCTCCTTAGATGACCTTCTGGGGGAGGCTGGTCAGCCCCCCCTGACTTCCTTGTTGGTGTCTTCTTCCAGTTTCAACAGCGAGGAGGTCTGATGACTTCAGACCTTTTAACATTCCCTTAATAGGGCTTGTGTAGCGGTTTTGCCTGAAGGCTCCTCAGGAATGTCACACAATACTGACACTGTGCATCTTTCTTGCTCTATCACTCTGAGAGTCCATGTAATGCATGCTACAGTTCACTTATTAAAGCATTATTTAGAATTAACTATTAACACAGATATTTTCAGTTTTCAGGGTTGATCTAACAGTCTGTTCAAGTCAATATACCATAGTATCATCTGGCTCCTAAAAAGTATCATCTGTCTTCTAAAAAGTATCATGTGTTTCCTAAAAAAGTATAATCTGTCTCCTAAAAAGTATAATCTGTCTCCTAAAAAAGTATCATGTGTTTCCTAAAAAAGTATCATGTGTTTCCTAAACAGTATCATGTGTTTCCTAAACAGTATCATGTGTTTCCTAAAAAGTATCATGTGTTTCCTAAACAGTATCATCTGTTTCCTAAACAGTATCATGTGTTTCCTAAAAAGTATCATGTGTTTCCTAAACAGTAGCAGGTGTTTCCTAAAAAGTATCATGTGTTTCCTAAACAGTATCATGTCTTTCCTAAAAAGTATCATCTGTTTCCTAAACAGTATCATGTGTTTCCTAAAAAGTATCATGTGTTTCCTAAACAGTATCATGTGTTTCCTAAAAAGTATCATGGTTTTTCCATCATTGTTTGGTCACTACCAACTATCATATTACTATTGGTGTCATGGTTTAAATGAGATAATAGTATCATAATAAGTACAGAATTGGTGTACATCCACTGAATCACAGCAGCGCCGTGGCGGTTAGCTCTGTTGCCTCGCAACAAGAAGGTCCTGGGTTCAGACCCCAGCAGAGGGCCTTTCTGTGTGACGTTTGCTTGTCCTCCCTGTGTCTGTGTGGGTTTCCTCCGGGAACTCCGGTGTCCTCCCACACTAACAGACATGCATGCCAGGTATATCCTGCCGCTGCCCTTGATCAAGGTACTGGCATTACAACTGGAGTTGGTCCCTTGACCAAGGTACTGGCATCACAACTGGAGTTGGTCCCTTGACCAAGTTACTGGCACCACAACTGGAGCTGGTCCCCGGGGCGCCGTACTGTGTGGCTGCCCACTGCTCCTAAATAGTTAGGATTTACATTCACTTTTGACATTTGAATCTTTAAAGCAACATTACGACTTACCACACTCCCACTTCTACCAATAATTTACTAATTAGAAGTTACATTCAGAATAGTAAAATAGGAAGACAGACTCACTTTCCACCCACTTGTTCAATTCTAGGTAAGAACTACATTTACCATACATTTACATTATAGTCATTTAGCTGATGCTTTTATCCAAAGCAATTTACAAGTTCTGTACAACAGGTCAGCAGGAAGGATACAACTCTGGCAGCTAAGTAACATTGTGCATCAAACAGTGTTTAACTTGAGTATACAGTCTTGAGTGCGTAGTAGTAAAGACATCTCAGTATAGTAGGTAGTAATATATCCTTACTTAGCAAAGTGCATGATAGTAAAAGACAGTATTGTTTTAATTTCTTTTGGATGGGTCAAAATGCAAAGAATTAATTAATAATTACATTTTAATGGATTAATAAAGGTTCAATTTAACTGAACAACTAACAACTAGTTCATAGTTTTCCTTCATCTTATTTCGCCACTGCATCTCCTGAAGTTACCATTCCAGACACGTATACAGAAAACACATATAGATAATTATTGATATGAATCAAATGTGGTAAGATAATGTCCGTTAGCATGGAGTTGAGCCCCCACTGTGAGAGAAGATGCGGTCATTGATGGTACAAGCAAAGTCTTATAATATAATATAATATAATATAATATAATATAATATAATATAATATAATATAATATAATATAATATAATATAATATAATATAATATATATAATATAATAGGTGTCATGGGGTATTATTAATGTCATGAAGTGGGTCAGAGTTCCCTCCTCATTACTGTACCTGATCGTTGCCTTGGTAACGTCTGCTAATTGTACATGCTTGCCAAGGGGGAGATTTGAAGGGAGATGAGAGAGTACTGTATGTTACTATAAAAAAATATCCAATACATCCATCTTGTCAAAGCAGCTATGTGTGTAATTTTACCATCAATATAAAACTGTCAAATACATTTTCGAGGCTTGGTATCACTACCCTTTAAACATTGAAGATTGCTAACCTAGTACTTCCACTTGTTGACAATGTCTCAGGAGGTAGAGCGGTCGCCTGGTAGTCAGAAGGTTCCCGGTTCGATTCCCGCTCCTCCCAGGCGGCGTGTCGATGTGTCCTTGAGCAAGACACTTAACCCCTAATTGCTCCCGATGTGCAGGTTGGCACCTTGCATGGTTTACATTTACATTTAGTCATTTAGCTGACGCTTTTATCCAAAGCGAATTACCAGTTCTGTACGACAAGTCATCAGGAAGGGCACAACTCTATCAGCTGAGTAACAATGTTCATCAGAGTGTTGAGTGCTACAGTGTAGGTTAGTTTATTATGACAAGTGCATGACAGTAAGGTTAGTTAGGGTTAGATTTGAATAATATTATTATTATTATATATATATTTTTTTCATTATTTCAGATAATGGTTGAAGAAGTGCGTCTTTAGTCGACGGCGAAAGATTGGACGGGTTTCGGCTGTCCTAACTGGGGTGGGTAGTTCATTCCACCATTGTGGGGCAAGGACTGAGAATAGGCGACTTCTCTTTGATGACCCTCCTGGTTGCCTCTGAGTTAGTATTGTTTGTCAGTATACTATCATTATACTATAATGTCGTCTTGCTTCTTCACTTGGCTTGGAATAAACTAATTCACAGAGAAAGATACCTGCTTGTAAAAAAACAACAACCTAAAAACAGGGTTGTTTGATAGGGAGGGGGGTTATAATCTGAGGGGAGAACACAATTTAAAAGTGCTAAATGTACGCACTACCATGAGAAGACACTGCATCTCGATATGTGGAGTGAAACTGTGGAACAGTCTAAATGTGGTGCTAAAGCAATGTCCAAACATGAGACAATTCAAACTGATGTATAAGGAAATGATGTTCACAAGGTACAGGGATGAGGAAGGGACTTAATATTCACGGGTGTTTAAATGTTTATTTTTATTTCTTTCATGTTTTACATATATAGTTTTTGTCTTTTTGTTTTGCATATATATTGCATATAGTTTTAAAATAGTAGCCTACACTCATTTGAGTAGTGGAAAAGGGGTAGGATTAAATGAGTGTATACTTCTTCCTACTCCTTTTCGAACATGTAGATTGAGTTGTGTTTTGCTTTTGTTATTGTTTGTTTGTATTCATTGCATGTTCGAAATAAAGATTTCAAATCAAATAAAAAAATCAAAAGGGTTAATAGGAAATGTGATCTGATATGTTATTTTAAATGTGATCTGATATGTGATTTGAAATGTGATCTTATATGTGATTTGAAATGTGATCTTATATGTGATTTGAAATGTGATCTTATATGATTTGAAATGTGATCTTCATTTCGATAAACACTTCCTCTCACAACATTGCAATCACTAAACACAGGCTATCAATCTCCTCGCCTGAAGTTATTCTTGAATTCCAGTCTCTTCAATAAGAATCGATTATACGGGAGGGAGAGAAAGTGAGAAAACAATACAGGTTATCCATCATCCTGGCTGTTGGGACCTTGATTTGTCTTGATTCGAATGCAACAAATGATGCTTGTTTTCGGGAGAGGTCCTTTGGAAACGCGCCAATGAACAGAATAATGTTGCAGTGCAACCCTGCTTTGTTTCAGTATTTCTCTGTTGATGGCGCCTTTCGCAATATAAGTGATTATACACTTCCCTGTTTGCAGCTGTTAGTGTATAACAGAGATGATATGGAACCCAGTCACCACTGCTAATGACTGCTAGGGGTCACATTTTACCCCCCCCCCCCCCCCCGCACCTCATTTGTCCTCCTTTGTATACTTATGCCATAAGCGCAATGGTCCGTGGCCAACGCTCACAAGCAGTGATTGGCGATAACTTCTGTCATTTTTGCGGTCTCTTCACATGCGGTCAGGGCCGCCGGACAGCGACGCTGTTATTTCTGTTTGCACGGCCCGGCAGCATTGGGGAAGATTACTGCTGCTTGTCAGTTCCCTGTCACTGTGCTTTGAGCCTGCACCAGTAAACACAGCCTGGATATACAACATACTACCAAGGTCCACGCTGCCTTGGGGCAGCCGGTCAATAACCCACGTTACCACATAAGCTGCGGTGGACAGAGGCTAAGGGGTGTGTGTTGGTAAGCCAGCGAGCGAGACGCGGAAGGCGAGAAAGCTCTTCCACACACCTTTTGCCCCGGCTCCCGCCGCCATCTCTGGGGGTGTTGCCGCTTGGGCAGGTCTCACGCTAAATATTCAGAACATCAAAATATCCTGTCTTTCCTTGTCCCCCAAGAGGAGAGTTGTTAAACTGTGGCTGCATACTAACAGCTGCCTCTGAGCCTGAATCAATTGCCATTTGGATGTAAATGTCACAGCTTTTGGTGCCACTACAGCGCAGACTGTCAGAGCGCAGAGGCGGAGAGGAAACCACTGGTTATTATTATTAAGAACGGATGGAGATTAGCGCCGAGGGATTTCATGAACACACACGTCTGCACCATTGCAAGTGAATAACAAATCTAAGTTAAACTATCAAATTGTATTTTGATATGCAGTGCACTGCCTTATAAAAAAAAACTAAGAGAGAGAGAAAATAAATATTTGTTGCATTACACTTGGAGTTACTTACAACACAATGACCTATTCATTTCTCAGCTGTGATGCCCATAAAAACCTTGAATACTGATCTATGTTTTGGTTTAACCTGTCTGGATAGTTTTAAATATCTTTGGTTTTGTGATCCATAATCATGCTAATGACGAATCCATCTCTGGTCAGCTCTAGATTTGAAGGTAGCGTCTGCATTATGGCTTCTACTACGGCGTGTCTGCAGGTTCCCAGACAATTCAGCACAATGTTATTTTATATCCAGGATGGAGGGGAGCTCACAACCACAGGTGTTCTGGGCCGTCCTAACCCTCACAACCACAGGTGTTCTGGGCCGTCCTAACCCTCACAACCATAGGTGTTCTGGGCCGTCCTAACCCTCACAACCACAGGTGTTCTGGGCCGTCCTAACCCTCACAACCACAGGTGTTCTGGGCCGTCCTAACCCTCACAACCACAGGTGTTCTGAGCCGTCCTAACCCTCACAACCACAGGTGTTCTGGGCCGTCCTAACCCTCACAACCACAGGTGTTCTGGGCCGTCCTAACCCTCACAACCACAGGTGTTCTGGGCCGTCCTAACCCTCACAACCACAGGTGTTCTGGGCCGTCCTAACCCTCACAACCACAGGTGTTCTGGGCCGTCCTAACCCTCACAACCACAGGTGTTCTGGGCCGTCCTAACCCTCACAACCACAGGTGTTCTGGGCCGTCCTAACCCTCACAACCACAGGTGTTCTGGGCCGTCCTAACCCTCACAACCACATGTGTTCTGGGCGTTCCATACAAACCACTGTAGCGCTTTGTGGACGAGGGCAGAGCTGTTTATATACCAGGCGGTGATGAATCCAGTCAGGATGCTCTTTGTTTGTCAATCTCTTCCCCGTAAGGTGATTAGGCCTGATCACTGTTGTGTCATCTGAAAACGTAATCACCATGTTGGAGCTGTGCCTGGCTACACAATAGCTGTACCAACATAATGTGTGTGAGGGAATAAGTGAGTGAGTGAGTGAGTTA